>NW_028234417.1:11819699-11824699 GCF_977035675.1 Penaeus japonicus | reverse complement strand
TCCTTCCTTTCCCCATTTTCCCAAAATATCTCTCTTCTCTTGATGAGATAATGCAGGCAGTTCGAATCTTCTTCAATATCTTTTAGCAGTCAGTCAGAAAATTGGCTGCCATAGCGCTTCTGTTACGGGCTTGGGGGGGGGGGAATGATCAAGTTTGAATATCTCATTTCAACGTGATTATGAGATGCTGGATATTCCGGGAAGTGCTGATAGCCCCAACTGGCTTGGAAGTTGTTTTTATATGGTCTACAATTGGGAGAATAGATAGTAGATTATGTGAATTATATTTTTCTTTCTGTCTTTCTTTCTTTTATTTTCTGTGTATGAGATTGATTGATAGGATAGTAGATTGATTCGAAATGTTTTGTCTTTTTTTTTTTAAGTCTATGCTTGTGGGAAAGAAAATGGATTGATTTCATTTTTTTTTATATAAGCTAGATGGAATGGTTTATCAAAATAAAAAGCTTTTTATTTTCATTTTATATATTTTTCACATTTCATGCATATAGTCTTAGTGTGTGTGTTTTCTTGCTTTAATGACGATTTCATTTACTTGACATTTTCCATTTATTATCTTTTGTTTGAACTATTTCATCCCATCCTTTCATTTCCATTCATCTGCATCAATTTCTCCCGCTGTTTTTTTTTTTTCTACATTCCTTTCCCACTTGTTTATCCAATTTTTTAACCATTTCCTTTTTCTCTTAACTTCGCCCACTTGTCCGTCATTCCCGTCCCAGTGAGAGAGGCTCCTCGAGAAGGCTTCATGCAACATCGACTTCAAAGTATCTTCACTCTCATCAAGACGAAAAGTGAGTCTCGCCAGTTTGCGTTCCTTCCTTCACACCTTGCTTGCTTGCTTGCTTGATTTCTTACTCGGTTTCCTGCTATTTCTCTTTCCTTTTGTTTGTGTTTGTCTTCTCTTCTCTTCTCTTCTCTCTCTCTCTCTTTCTTTCTCTCTTTCTCTCTTTCTCTCTTCTTTTCTCTTCTCTTCTCTGTCTCTCTCTCTTCTCTTCTCTTCTCTTCTCTTCTCTTCTCTTCTCTTCTCTTCTCTTCTCTTCTCTTCTCTTCTCTTCTCTTCTCTTCTCTCTCTCTCTCTCTCTCTCTCTCTCTCTCTCTCTCTCTCTCTCTCTCTTCTTCTCTTTCTCTCTCTCTCTCTCTCTCTCTCTCTCTTTCTCTCTCTCTCCCCTCTCTCTCTCTCTCTCTCTCTCTCTCTCTCTCTATCTTTCTCTCTCACCTCCTCCATCCGCCCCGCTCTCTACCCCTTCCTCTGCATCTGTTCTTCCATCACCCCAACTTTAGTCTCTCTCCTTATCCACCTTCACTCTCGCTTCCTTGCTCTTTATCTCTCACTCTCCCCTTCCCTTCCATCTCTCTTCCTCTTTTCCCATCGCTATCTTCCCTTCTTCCTTCTCTCTTCCTCTCTCCCCATCGCTGTCTTCGCCTTTTCCTTCTCTCTTCCTCTCTCCCCATCGCTATCTTCCCTTCTTCCTTCTCTCTTCCTCTCTCCCCATCGCTATCTTCCCTTCTTCCTTCTCTCTTCCTCTCTCCCATCTCCTTCTTCCCTCTCTCTCTCTCTCTTCTCTCTCTTCTCTCTCTCCTCCATCCGCCCATCGCTATCTTCCCTTCTTCCTTCTCTCTTCCTCTCTCCCCATCGCTATCTTCCCTTCTTCCTTCTCTCTTCCTCTCTCCCCATCGCTATCTTCCCTTCTTCCTTCTCTCTTCCTCTCTCCCCATCTCTATCTTCCCTTCTTCCTTCTCTCTCTCTCTCTCTCTCTCTCTCTCTCTCTCTCTCTCTCTCTCTCTCTCTCTCTCTCTCTCTCTCTCTCTCTCTCTCTCTCTCTCTCTCTCTCTCTCTCTCACACACTCTCCTTCACTCTCTCCAACGTTCACCGACAGTTTTCAAAAAGGTCAAGAGATGGAATAGTGACCCCGAAGCAAGAATGAAACAATGGTCGTCCACTCCTGAGCCTGGAGTGCCTTTTCTCTTTCTTCGAATGCATCTGATTAAACCTAATAAGACAGCGTTCAAGTTTAGTTCAGGAGCGATAGATGGGAGTCGATAGATAGTGGAATTAGAGATGGATGAATAGAACTGTTTTTTTTTATGTCTTGGTTATCGTGGTGGAACGTGATAGTGAGAATAAAGATAGTGAGGATGATAACGATGATGTTTTTGATAATTTTTAATAATATGGTAATGGCGAAGAAAAAAAATAAGGTGATAATTAGGTCATAAAGAGAATATCAAAAATATAAACAAGTTTATTCTATCGTTACCTATATCTCATCACAATACGTATAACCGTTTTGTTGTTGTTGTTGTTGTTTTTTATCAATACCATAATTTTTACCCACAATTCAAAGCTAAAAGAACCTTTTTAAAAGTCCTCGTAGAAGCATAGTCGTGCGCCGATGTGATACAAAGTTTGTGGCCATTGAATACAGTTTTCTTTTCCGTCAAAAGTTTAAACTTCACACCATTGCCAGTGGCGTGTATCTCTTCTGGATGTCTTCAGGATGTCAGTTCTATGACCATGTCGTCTATACGCTATCAATATATGTTCATTATAGCATACGCGATTCATTAGGGATAATTTTTAATAATGATATTTCTCCAACAATTAGATAGCAATTCCATAACAAAGCTATAGCAGTTCAATAACAATATGAACAACAAATCTCCAATAATTCTATTAAATAATCCTATCACAATTCTGAACCAACGACGAAAAAAAGTGAAAATACAACAGACGTTACCAAAACATTTACAACTAGCAGGACGCCATTTTATACTAGCGAGCGTGCGAGAGTGTCCAACCTTTATCTAGTCTTTGAATTAGATTTAGAAGCGGCTAGGACACACCTGTCTTATTTTCCGCAAGTAAATAGAAACACAGAGAAAGGAGACACGCCGCCCATTCCTTTCGCACTCCGAGGCATTGTAAAGAAAGCAAGAGGGACCAAGAGGACTCGTTGGCGGAGCGTGGGAACACCTGTGCCTTTGAGAGGGTGCGCCTTTGAGAGGATTGGGCGGGGGGGGGGGGGGGAGAGGGTGGGGGGGGGGGTGGGGAGGGCTGGGGGAGGGGGTTGGAGAGGGCTGGGGGAGCGGGTAGGGGGGTGGGAATGGGGGGATGGGAGAGTGGGTGCTCCTTTGAGAGGGTTGGGAGGGGGGAAGGGGTTGCAGAGGGCTGGGGGAGGGGGTTGGAGAGGGGTGGGGGAGGGGGGAGGGGGGGGAGTGGGGGGATGGGAGAGTGGGTGCGCCTTTGAGAGGGTTGGGGGTTGGGGGGTGGGAGAGGGCTGGGGGAGGGGGGAAATGGGGATGGGAGTGGTGCTTCCTTTTCAGAGGCTGGGGGGGAGGGGGTTGCAGAGGGCTGGGGGAGGAGGTTGGAGAGGGCTGGGGGAGGGGGTAGGGGGGGAATGGGGGGATGGGAGAGTGGGTGCACCTTTGACAGGGTTGGGGGGGGGGTGGAGAGGGCTGGGAAAGGGGGTTGGAGAGGGGTGGGGGAGGGGGGAGGGGGGTGGGAATGGGGGGATGGGAGAATGGGTGCTCCTTTGAGAGGGTTGGGAGAGGGGAGGGGGTTGCAGAGGGCTGGGGGAGGGGGTTGGAGAGGGCTGGGGGAGGGGGGAGGGGGTTGGAGAGGGGTGGGGGAGAGGGGAGGGTTGGGAAGGGGGGATGCTCCTTTGAGAGGGTTGGGAGGGGGAGGGGGTGGGAATAGGTGGGGGATAGGTGAGAGGGTGCTCCTTTGAGAGGGTTTGGAGGGGGGAGGGGGTAGAGGTGGGAATGGGAAGTGAGAGGGGTAGGGGGTGGGGGAAGGGGGTAGCGTGGATGGGAGAGGGATGGGTGAGGTGAGGGAAGGGGGAACCAGGAGAGAGGGAGTGGTAGCAGGGGAGAGGGAGGGAGTATTATGGTGGTGGCGGGGGAGGGGGGAGGTGGGAGAGGGTTGGGGACTGGTGATAGGGAAGGGGATATATTGTATATATATGTATATATATATATATGCCCCCTCCAAAAATAATGACAATGATAATGATGAGAGCGATTGTAACAATATGATTTAAAAACAACTAAATAAATAACACGAGGAAAATGCATGCTTCCATATACCCGCAGTATACGAGCATAAACTATTTTCAGACTTCAGCTGAATGCGGAACCGATAACCTCCGGGGATGCAAGTTGACCTCTGACCTGAACTAACAACGTTTATATTTGCATATCATCATTCGTATGTATTTACTCGCCTATGTGTTAGTGGTCGTGTGTGTGTGTGTATGTGCGTGTTGTGTCTGTGTGTGGTGGGTGTCTGAGTATGGGGCGTGTTTGTGTACTTACTGTATGTCATTTTGTTTTCGTTTATAATTTATTGAAATAATAGTGTTGTGTGTTCATAACGCGGTAATAACAACCCTCTTATAAGTAACAACAAAGAACTGCATAAACATGTATACCATACATTAAATCTAAACCTCCTTTCTCGAGTCTACTTCATAACTCACGCTAGCCGCTAGCAAATCCTATCTCAAACGTTATTATGGCCGACAACGAATATCTAAGATATAATCTTAAATATTCCCATCCAGGTCTCAGGCCGTGAGCAGGGAGAAGGGAAAGGCAAACAGAAGACCTTTTCAAGAGGAATCGGATTAAGAGGATTATCTTATGTTCCGCGAAGTGAGAGATTGGGATTCCTTTTTCTTTAATTCGTCGTCAGTCATTTGTTTCTCTTGCTAAAGCGCTGGTTGTTAAGGATTCAGGGAAGAGATTCCGATTCTCTTTCTTTCGATTTCAGGCAGTCATTTGTTTATCTATCAGCTCACGGACTGGAAGTGCATTAATTCCATTGAGAGTTCAGACAAGAGAGCTGGATTTCACTCTGTAATTTGCCAGCAGTCATTTGCTTCTCCATCGGCGCGCTGAAGAGAATTCAATAAGTACATGGAAAATGTTTGATAACAAGATAACAGTTAATTGAGTTAATTGTGGCGTGTGTGTGTCC
>NW_028234417.1:11814699-11817199 GCF_977035675.1 Penaeus japonicus | reverse complement strand
ATTTTTTGTCCTTACATCTATTCCTCATTTATCCAACTTTTTCCCATCGATGTTTTCCTGTTCTCTATAGTCTAGAACTCATAACTTTGACTTGTTCTTGTCTGTAACATCCCAAGAGAGAAAACCGAGAAAATCAGCTCATTTTTTCTTGTTCCTCCCTATTATATTTTCTTTGCCTTATCTCTTTCTTATTCTTTTTTCTCTTCTCTTCTTGTTGTTCTTCTTTTACTAGTTCTAACAATTCTAACAATTTGAAACGCATGACTTTTATATTGTTGCGCGTAACATAAGCGTAATGATAGCTTTAGAGTTTTAATGCAAAATATACAAGACACTTCTAGAACGCAATTTCTGTGCTTAATATTCTGATATTTTTGTCGATAATTAAGAAAAGTTGAAAATTATGATGTAAGAAAAAAAAAAAAAAAAATTGGCTCACCAACGAGCTAACGCATAAAAGCAGTTCCTTCATTTACTCTGAATTTCTTTCCACCCATTCGATCATGCACACGTGTCAAATCATTAGACACAGACCGGAAGTCACTGTGTTCTGTTGTCACGACAAAACGAAGAAACATACCAACGGTTCGGCATGAAAGGTTGCAGAAAATGAGTCGATTTTTTTTTTCTTACATTATTTGTTTCGCGTAATTAATTATATGGATAAACTCGGACGGCCATTTCCGGTTAGGTTGATGATGGTGATTCTTTTCATAATAATGATGATTAATTAGTGGAAAAACAAAACTTATATACAATGATAGTAGAAATGAAATATGATGAAGATAATGATAGTGATAATGATAAAAATAAAAATGATGATAACGAGGATAATGACAGATGATTACAATAACGATAATGACGATATTGATAACAGCAAGAAAACAGTCTCAAGTAAACAAATCAATCATCAAGAATCCAAAACGAAACCGCCCCGTGGATTCGCTGGAGGAAGATGGACCGTGGAAAACGATCTAGAGAAATTTATGAAAAACCGAACCACGCAAACCATAAACGGAATACATCGCCGCACTGCACGAAACGCCATCTTTTCTCCGCCCTGCAATCCCGTGCAACTGCTATTTCACGCCGAATCTCTTGCAGAAGCAACATATCGAACGGGGCGGCATCAACTGCAACAAAGAGAGAACCAACCATCCGCTTCAGAATTCCATGGAACCAACCATCCGCTTCAGAATTCCATGGAACCAACCATCCGCTTCAGAATTCCATGGAACCAACCATCCGCTTCAGAATTCCATGCTAAAAGAGTGAACCAACCATCCGCTTCAGAATTCCATGCTAAAAGAGTGAACCAACCATCCGCTTCAGAATTCCATGCTAAAAGAGAGAACCAACCATCCGCTTCAGAATTCCATGCTAAAAGAGTGAACCATCCGCTTCAGAATTCCATGCTAAAAGAGTGAACCAACCATCCGCTTCAGAATTCCATGGAACCAACCATCCGCTTCAGAATTCCATGGAACCAACCATCCGCTTCAGAATTCCATGCTAAAAGAGTGAACCAACCATCCGCTTCAGAATTCCATGCTAAAAGAGTGAACCAACCATCCGCTTCAGAATTCCATGGAACCAACCATCCGCTTCAGAATTCCATGCTAAAAGAGTGAACCAACCATCCGCTTCAGAATTCCATGCTAAAAGAGAGAACCAACCATCCGCTTCAGAATTCCATGCTAAAAGAGTGAACCAACCATCCGCTTCAGAATTCCATGGAACCAACCATCCGCTTCAGAATTCCATGGAACCAACCATCCGCTTCAGAATTCCATGCTAAAAGAGTGAACCAACCATCCGCTTCAGAATTCCATGCTAAAAGAGTGAACCAACCATCCGCTTCAGAATTCCATGCTAAAAGAGAGAACCAACCATCCGCTTCAGAATTCCATGGAACCAACCATCCGCTTCAGAATTCCATGGAACCAACCATCCGCTTCAGAATTCCATGCTAAAAGAGAGAACCAACCATCCGCTTCAGAATTCCATGGAACCAACCATCCGCTTCAGAATTCCATGCTAAAAGAGAGAACCAACCATCCGCTTCAGAATTCCATGCTAAAAGGTACTCGACGATTTATGAATTTATGTTGCCTGTATCCTGGACTCGGTTTTATTGCAAGGTTTGTATTGCTGCAAGGCTGGCTGGCAAGAAAAGTCAATCAATATGCACGAGAGAGTTATTCATTTCCATCACTAAACGGCAGAAAGCAACAGCACGAAATAAACAACAGGTGAACGACGCAAACCGGAAATGAACTCTTTAAATGTAAATCAGGGTCGTATTGATTGCACTGTTTACCTGGCGTTTTATTACCGTCCCTCGCCGTCCTTACGATATTGGATAGGAGTAGCGGGAGGATAGGCTTTGGTATTGATGGGAGGGGGGGGGGCACGGATAGGGGGAGATAGAGAGATATGGGCGGGGAGGAGGGAGGGTTGGAGGGATGGGGTAGAAGGAGGAAGGGAGAGAGAGAGAAAG
>NW_028234417.1:11807199-11812199 GCF_977035675.1 Penaeus japonicus | reverse complement strand
ACAAACAAAAAAAGATAGATAAGAGAAAAATCAGAATCAAAAGAAACGAAAAATGACATTACTCAAAGGGCTTCTTGCTACAACAGAGCCACATGTCCAGGGAAAACGAGAGAGATTGTAGCAGCGACACCTTTTCCTCTGGATATCTTCTGTATCTATTAGCTTTCATTCATCTCATCTTAATCGGAAGGGAATGAGGCTAAGAGAGAGAGAGAGAGAGAGAGAGAGAGAGAGAGAGAGAGAGAGAGAGAAGAGAAAATGAGAGAGAGAGAGAAGAGAAAATGAGAGAGAGAGAATGAGAGAGAGAGAGAGATACAGCGACAGAGAGAGATAGAAAGAAAGAAATCCGCTGAAGTAATCGGAACAAAATCAGCAAGAGAGACAGAGAACGTACGGAGAAGCGAGCGAGAGAGACAGACAAAAGACAGACAGACAGCAAGACAGACCCCTGACGAGAACAGGGACGGACATGAATGACGCGCAATCAGTCTCGGATAGCCAGACAAACAGGCTGATAAAGGCCCCAAAGCAGACAGCTGGAGGAGGCGTTCGATAAGAGCTCTGTCGATACGAACCAAACAATTCACCAAAACTAAAAAAAAAAAAAGAGAGAAAAAAAAATGTGTCACGCACTTCTAGCCCCTCTATTTCTACCTATTTCATTCTTCCTTTTACTATTTCACTGAGGTCCTATGCTTTTATTAGGATTTTTTTTTTCTCTCTCTCTCTTCTATAACGAAGAATAAAATCGAATGGGATGCATATTTCATCCCTCAATACCTTATTACGACCGCACACGTCTCGGATTGTGTCGAAGAGAATATATTTGATGGCTAAAAGACTTTTTTTTTTCTTCAAACAACTTCGTTTCCGCAGTACATTGTGTGTTCAATTTACGGGGAGGAGGGGGCGGGGCTACGTGGATGTCAATGTGCTTGGGTGTAAGTGTTTATAAATGTGTTGTGCATGTTTAGGCTGTGGTTAATTAAGTATGCATGTCTGTGTATGTGTGTATATGTCTATATACGGCTGTACAAGCGTGTACTTTTCTATGTATTTACTCACATACATACTACTAAACCCATTGATATCTCACATCCTCTCTTGATATTCCTCCGACCATTACCATCCTCTGAATATCGAAACCGTTATCATTCTATCTGCGAGGTGCCCAAGTTTATGAAGGCCCTGATCTCGGCCAAGGGCGTCGGGCTGAAGTTACGACCTGGCGAAGATTAGGTGATTTGACTTGGAGGTTAGAACGGAAGGGGCTTCAGGAGGGGGGGGGGCTTGTCTTGCTCTTGGGAGGGAGAAGAAGACGGGTCTTGAGGTAGGGATGTTAAGGGGTTGTCTTAACGGCGTTGGGTGGTAGGGAGTAAGGGGGAGAGTTTTATTTTATAGGGTTTGTTTGTGTGTGAGTGTGTGTCGGGGGGGGGGGGGGGTTGTAAATGTGAGAGCGACTAAATTGAACCTTCGATGTATGAGCTGTCAAATTTAATTGGAATAAAATGGGAAACACATCATTGAATGAAAAGACTCGAGGGGAAGAGAAATAGGCATAGAAGGAGGAGAGTCGTGAAAAGGAGCGAAGAGGGAGAAAATTTAAAGAAAAAGAAGAGGAAGAGGAGTTTTCTGTGCATGGAAAAATATTATAACGCCAAGGCATATAACACTCACACGCTCACTCACACCGGCATATGGAAAGGGTAGGTTACAGGGGGAGGGGGAGGGGGAAGGGGAGGGGATGTCACGAAACAATACCGACACGCTAAGTAACTTGAATTATGCGTGGGTTTGAGGAAGGAGGAGGGGGGAGGTAAGAGAATGGATGAGGGTGGAGGAGGAGGACAGGTAAGTGTGGGGGGGATGAGGAGTAGGATGGAGAGGTAAGGGGGGGGGGGGCTTACGTATTATCACTTGCGAGCCTCATCGAGTGTGTAATTGAGGATGCACCGATCGTTACACGTGCCGTCTCTAATAAAGGTGCTTTTTTGCCTACGTGTTCCTTCTCTCTCTCTCTCTCTCTCTCTCTCTCTCTCTCTCTCTCTCTCTCTCTCTCTCTCTCTCTCTCTCTCTCTCTCTGTTTCTTTATCTCTCTGTCTCTCTTTCTCTCTCTCTTTCTATCTTCCTCTCTCTCTCTATTTATCTATCTATCTATCTATCTCTATCTCTGCTATCTCCCTCCAACCCCCACCCTCTCTCCTTCATGTGATCGCCCTTCATCACTACCTCCCCCCCTCCCTCCCTTACTCCATCACCCATTCACTCCACCTCTCTTTCTCTACACTCACCCTCTCCCCTCTCCTTTCTCCCACCCGCCCCCCCCTCTCTCTCTCCTCCCCTCTCCTTCTCCCCCCTCCTTCTCCTCCCCCAATACCCCTCTCTCTCTTCTCACCTCCTTTCTCCCCCCATCCCCCTCTCGCTCTCCTTCCCCCCGTCCCACTCTCTCTCTCCTCCCTTCCTCTTTCCCCCCATCCCCCTCTCCATTCTCCCCTCATCCCCCTGTCTCTTTCCTCCCCTCTCCTCCCCTAAATATCCCCTTCTCTCTATCCTCCCCTCTCCTCCATCCCCATCCACCTCTCTCTCTCCTCCCCCACCCACCCCTCTCTCTCTCTCTTCTTCCCCTACACCCCTCTCTCTGCCCTCTCCTCTCCTTTCTCCCCCACCACTCCCCCGCTTTCTCCTCCCTTCTCCCTTCTCTCCCCACCAATCCCCCTCTCCCTCCTGCCCCTATCCCCCGCTCTCTCTCTTCTCTCCCCACCCACCCCCCTCTCTCTCCTCCCCCATCCCCCTCTCTCTCCTCCCACATCCTCCTCTCTCTCTCCTCCCTCCCGTCCCACTCTCTCTCTCCTCTCCTCTCCTTTCTCCCCCCACCCATCCCCTTCTCTCTCCTCCCCCCATCTCCCTCTCTCTCCTCTCCCTTTCTGTCTCTCCTACCACTCCCCCTCTCTCTCCTCCCCACTCCCTTCTCTCCCCCCCCCCCAACGTTCCACTCTCTCTCTCCTCTCCTCTCTTTTTTACCCCCACCAATCCCCATCTCTCTCCTTTCCCCATGCCCCCCACTCTCTTTTCTCCCCCCACCAATACTCCTCTCTCTTCTTCCCTCCCCCTTCTCCCCCACTAATCCCCCTCTCTCTCTCCTCTGCTCTCCTTCCTCTCCCCACCATTCCCCCTCTTTCTCCTCCCCCATCCCCTTCTCTCTCTCTTCTCCCCCCACCCATCCCCTCTCTCTCCTCCCCCTATCCCCCCCTCTCTCTCTCCTCCCCCATCCCCCTCTCTCTCTCCTCCCCCATCCCCCTCTCTCTCCTCTCCCCCTCTTCAAAATACGCCTCGACATCTCCCAGGTTGCTCCTCAGCCTCCAAGGTACTGAGGGACAGTGTCTCAATTGAGCCTTGGATTTATCTTCTGCATTTCTCCGCTGTGTCTTGTTAGGCCCCGCGACCTCTCAAGATGGTTGGAATTTAGTGGAGTGGGGATTCGTCTCTGTCTACCTGTGTCTCTCTTTCTCTTTCTCTTACTGTCTCTTTCCTGATTTCTTGATTTTTTTGATTTTTTTATTTTTCTCTCTCTGTCTGTCTCTCTGTGGGTTTCCCTCTTTGTGATTCTCTCTCTCTTTGTCTCTCTCTCTCTCTATCTATCTATCTATCTATCTATCTCTCACTCACTTTCTTTCTCTGCCTCTCTCTTTCTCTCTCTCTCTCTCTCTCTCTCTCTCTCTCTCTCTCTCTCTCTCTCTCTCTCTCTCTCTCTCTCTCTCTCTCTCTCTCTTTCTCTCTCTCTCCTCTTCTCTCTCTCTCTCTTCTCCTCTCTCTCTCTCTCTCTCTTTCTCTCGCTTTCTTCTCTCTCTCTTCTCTCTCTCTCTCTTTTCTCTCTCTCTCTCTCTTTTCTCTCTCTCTTTCTCTCTTTTCTCACTCTCTTCTCTCTCTC
The DNA here is from genome assembly GCF_977035675.1 of Penaeus japonicus. Classification (NCBI taxonomy): domain Eukaryota; kingdom Metazoa; phylum Arthropoda; class Malacostraca; order Decapoda; family Penaeidae; genus Penaeus; species Penaeus japonicus. The sequence continues at coordinate 11,808,271 of NW_028234417.1, read as the reverse complement.
TTCTCTGTCTCTCTTCTCTGTCTCTCTTCTCTGTCTCTCTTCTCTCTCTTTCCCTCTCTTCTCTCTCCCTCCTTCTCTTCTCTTTATCTCTCTTCTTTCTCTCTTTTCTCTCTCTCTTCCTCTCTCTCTCTCTCTCTATCTCTCTCTCTCTCTCTCTCTCTCTCTCTCTCTCTCTCTCTCTCTCTCTCTCTCTCTCTCTCTCTCTCTCTCTCTCTCTCTCTCTCTCTCTCTCTCCTTCTCTCTCTATCTTTCTCTTTTCTCTCTCTATCTCTCTTTCTAGGTAGGTAAGGAGAGAGAGGTGAGGGGGAGGGGGGAAGGGAAAGGGAAGGGAAAGGTAGAAGAAAACTATTAAATTTTGGAATGTTATTTGCTTGTTTGTTTGGGGCATATTTTTGTTGCTTTATATCTAGTTTCCTTTTTTCTTGCCGAACCAATTTATATTGATGATGCATAAAAAAACTGTGCTAGAAAAATGTACTTTGACAATATTTGTAAAAAAATGACAGTGATTGAAACTAGTGCTGTTACTTTCCAAATAGAGGGGTTATATTGTACAATGAAGTTTGATATCACAAAAAAACTATTGCAAAAACTAGTAGAAGGGGTTTTCTATTACATCCAAATAAATATGTATTATTTTTTTTCTAAATATGACAACCAAATGTCACAATATTGTAAATATCATAACCAAATACATCATAATTTTGCAATATATATCTAAATATAACCCAAAATATCACGGCACCATATCACAAAATATAACCACACATCACGATCACGAAAACCCTTACAATATAACATAAAGTGACTAGATATCACCTCCAAACAACAATATTACAAAACATGGCTAAATATCACAACCAAACAATCTCACAATGTTACGAACCTTCCCACAATGGAGCAATCCACTTTACACAAGCCAGATCATCACCTGACTTGCTTTTCCCTCAATACATTCTCACAAGATGTCGAAATCTTCCTCTCTTCTTTTCTCCTGGTCACCCCCACCCCCCAACCCCCAATCCCCACCCCCACCCACCTACCCAACCCCCGCCTCCCCTCCGAGGTTTCA
>NW_028234417.1:11787199-11789699 GCF_977035675.1 Penaeus japonicus | reverse complement strand
TGCATTATTAGATTTTGATTCCCGGAAGATATAAAGCAAAGCGAAAAATATATCACATAGCGAAATAACCGAATTCTCTACCTTACATAACAAAAATTATATCCACCCCTTTCTCATCTATTTTTTTTTTTTTTTTTTTAAGATAATAGTCAAAGATTTTGAAATCCTCGCAGATTCCAAGAAAGAGAAGATATCACACAGATACGCAACTGAATCTCTGTAGTCAAAACAGATGGATAATTTGATCATAAAGCACCATGCCTACCAGGAAGTTATTTCCCGTGGAAATTCTCTTTTAGAATATTCAATGATAAAATAGAATGAAATAATAAAATAGTAAGAGCATTCAATGATATATTAAATTCAATAATAAATTAAATAATTAAATAATAATATAATTCAATAATACAATAATAATATAATTCAATAATAAAATAATGATATAATTCAATAATAAAACAATAACATAATTCAATAATAAAATAATAATATATTTCAATAATAAAACTAGAATAAAATCATTCTCTTTTAGAATATTCAATGTAGGAAGTCAATTATGGCCATTTCCGAATATGTTCAGCAAGAATATTTATTATACAGATGCGCTTTTATAAGTATATTTATGTAGAGTTGTATGTTTATCGATATTTATTAATCGTTCTCTCTCTCTCACTTTCTCTTCCTCTCTCACTCGCTCTCGCTCTCTCTCTTTCTCTTTCTCTCTTTCTCTTTCTCTCCCACTCTCTCTCTCTCTCTCTCTCTCTCTCTCTCTCTCTCTCTCTCTCTCTCTCTCTCTCTCTCTCTCTCTCTCTCTCTCTCTCTCTCTCTCTCTCTCTCTCTCTCTCTCTCTCTCATTCTCTATCTATCTATCTATCTATCTATCTATCTCTATCTCTATCTATCTATCTATCTATCTATCTATCTATCTATCTATCTATCTATCTATCTATCTATCTATCTATCTATCTATCTATCTATATCTATCTGTTTATCTGTCCATCTATCTATCTCATTCAGTAATATAACATTTTTAATGAGGATTCTAATGAGGATGATTGTGATGACATTGATGATAAATAATGATAAGGATAAAGTATTAACAACAATAATAGTGATAACAGTATCAATGACAATAATGATAATAATGATAATAATAGTAAAAACATTTATAACAATAACAATATTAACATTAATAATACTAATAATAATACTATTAAGATGATAATATTATCATAATAACAGTAATAATAACAATAACAGTAATAATAACCATCATCATGATAATAAAATTAACAATGATAACGACAATCATAATGATAGTATTAATAATTATAATAATAACAATGAAAATATCAATGATAATAATAACAACAATAATGATAATGATATTATTACTATTATCATTATCCTCCTTATCATCATCATTATCTTTTATCATGATCATCCAAATCACAACTATTCATATTATTATTTCTATCATTATTGTTTTCATTATCATTATCATAACAATCATCATTATCACTATCATCATATAATTATCCTTACTACCATCATCCTCATTGTCATCACTATCATCATAATAAAAAAATACAATTATCATCATACATCAACATTACCATAATCAACATTACTATCACCCTCACCACAATAACAACACAAAAAGAAAAACAAGAAAAAACAACCACGACAGAACAAACAAGCAAACAACACCCACAACCGACGTAATTCCAAGACGACAACCTCAAGGCCACAACCCCTCGAGGCCACAACTTCTCGAGGCCACAACTTCTCGAGGCCACAACTTCTCGAGGCCACAACTTCTCGAGGCCACAACTTCTCGAGGCCACAACTTCTCGAGGCCACAACTTCTCGAGGCCACAACTTCTCGAGGCCACAATTTCTCGAGGCCACAACTTCTCGAGGCCACAACTTCTCGAGGCCACAACTTCTCGAGGCCACAACTTCTCGAGGCCACAGCCCCTATAGGAAGAACGACGGAGGGACAGCACATATGTTACCTTAAGGGTTTTATGGGCCATCAACGTTCTGTCTTCCCTTTAATAACTTTCTTGAGTCTATGAGGTCGAACTCGAAGGTGAAACGGAAGTGAAGCAGCACCTGGGTCTTCGGGTCTTTTTTCCTGTCTCTTTTGTTGTTTCTTCTTCGTTTTTTTTTTCTCCTTCTTCTTCTTTGTGTTGTATATTGATTGTTGTTGATAGATTGATAGATAGATTTTAGATAGATAGATAGATAAATATTTTATATGTTTCTTGTGTTGTTGAGTGTGTGTGTGGAGTGTGTGTGTATATATGAGAGTGTGTGGTGTGATGTGTGATAGAATTGTGTGTGTGTGTGTGTGTGTGTGTGTGTGTGTGTGTGTGTGTGTGTGTGTGTGTGTGTATATATATATATATATATATATATATATATATATATATATATATATATATATATATATATATATACATATAAATATATGTATGTATATAGATATATATGT
>NW_028234417.1:11727199-11729699 GCF_977035675.1 Penaeus japonicus | reverse complement strand
ACAAACGCTATAAACAATTTTTGTTTTTTACTCGGTTGCCGTCGATTAAATTATTTTTTCCGATATCAGCAATGCCGAAACTGACGTTTGATGGTTGGCTTAATACTTGACTGAAATCTTCATCCGTCTGACTCAGCCAAGACCTTGCGATCTTTAGATCTGACTGATTATATTTGAGACCAGAAACGGCATACAAGCCTTAGTGTTTCTTTCCTTGTAAATACCGCCATATATTCAGTTCCAAATATTTTTAAACTCTTTTATAAGATTTCGAAGATTTTTATTTTTAAGTTCTTCGAATTCGATTTTCTAAACAGGGATTTTTTCATCTGGAAACCATTTAAGGCATTTTTTTCTACCGCCTATCAGGTTCGTGGGTGGCTTGGTACCTTCCTTCTTTGGATTTATGGAGAAGAGGCATTCAGACACAAGCCAATTGTGATCTGTGGAGTAGACTGCTGCTTGATTAATCCTTGCTTGCAATATGCTATTTATCAGCTTGATTAGGTGATATAAGGTCAGGTTGATGCCAGTGTTTTGAGAGTTCTTTAAGCTAACCTTTCGTTGGAACATTGGTTGATGCAAAGTTTGCAGAAGACCAATAGATTTCAGATTTCCAACATCAACGTAAACAGTCACACAAAACTGTGACAAATCAATCTTTAGCTGCTGGTATAGAACTGCCACTGTCTCACAAAACGTTCCTTCTTCTCTGTTATCCTATGCATGGTTGGTGCGGATACACTGAGTGTTGGATGATTACTGTACCTCAGCAGAATGCGCGCTTACATACGTGTGTCGTTATTAGGTATCGGGTTAACGCCTTGAGCAGTTGGTTTGTTGGAAAACGTCAAAACTACCACCTGCTGTTTTCTCTTCACTTCAGACGATTGTATAACTCATTTCCACTGTATTCCCCGCGCCAGGACGCCGTACATCGCTGAGTGCATAGGCAATATGCATGTTTTTTTCTATTTCTCGGCAGATGATAGTTATTCCACACTCTGGTCTTAATAAAGATAATAATCATTGTCATAATCACTATTAATATTATCATTATCAATACTATCAGTCTTATCAAAAGAAAGAATAGTGAACATTTCTTTTTCTTCCCGGTCGTTATTTGGTCCGCCAATCAACAAGATGGATTTAGAAAACGGGGCTCCGAAAGGGGCGACTAAAAGAAAACTTTCAAAGAACCGTCGACAAAGGAGAGAGGAGAGGACTTATTGTGATGACGATTTTTTAAATCTATTTGGCACGCGTTTACGTGATTATTTCAGAGGCACAGACTTTGAGTTAAAAGGGATTACGATGGTGCAAATGCTGATAATGATAATGATGATTACAGTTGTGATGAAGATGATTGTTAGTATCATTCATGTGATTATTATCCCAATATCATTGTTGTGTTAATATCGTTATCATCATCTTATTAAGATCACCACCATATTTGGTACTAATATTAGTGTTATTATCATCATTGATATAATCATTATTATTATCAGTATTACGATGATGATAGTAATGGTAATGATGATAAAACGATAAAGATGATAATAATACTAATAGTCATTATCATTATCACCATTATCATTATAATCATCATTATCTTTATCATTATTGTTATTAATTTTTCATCATTTTACCTCCATTAGAATTACCATCATTATCATCGTTATCATCACTCATTACTGTCATTACTATTAGCTAATGATTGTTATCATTATTATCATTATCAATATCATAATCATTATAGTCATTATAATTATTACATCACTACCATTACTATCATCATTATCTATGTGATGATTGTTATTATTATCATCATTATTGTTATCATTTTTAGCATTATTATTGTAATCATCATTATTGTAATCATTATTGTCATCATAATGATTATTATTGTTAGTAAGTCCATTATCTTCATCACTATTATTAGTAATAGTAGTAGTAGTAGTATCACTATTATCATCTTCAATATCATTATCGTCATTATCTTTGTTTCGTCTTGTTGCTGCCATGCGCATTATCATGATTAATCTTACTATCATCATTATCATTATTCTTATCATTAGTAGTAGTATTGTTGTTATTATCATTATCACTATTGTCATTATCATCATTATCATCTATATTAACCCAATCACTATTTTTATCATTATCATTATTGTCATCATATTATCATTATCATTGATATGACTATCATAATATTTTCATTATAATTACTATTTTCATTATTGTTATTATCATGATTATCATTATTACTATTCTTTTTATCCGTATCATTATCCTTGTTATCATCATTATTATTGTTATTATTATTATCCTCATTATCATTATTATTGGTATCTATTTTATCATCTTTATACTCAGTATTATCATTATCAATATTATTAGTATTACCATTATCGTTATAATTATTGCTCTCATTGTTATGATTATTATCATTTCCATCATCATCATAATAATAACTTCATTTTACTCCTATCACTATTGA
>NW_028234417.1:11712199-11714699 GCF_977035675.1 Penaeus japonicus | reverse complement strand
ACCTTTCATTTCATCTATTCATCTATCCATCTATCTATCCTTCACCCAAGTTAAGAAATTGTAAGAAACAAAAACAAAAAAAATGGTCTGTCATCATTTTCACAGTTCAGAGGATCTACATCTATTCATTTCAATCTATCTATCGATCGGTCTATCTATCTCTCAGTAGCAAAATTATCTCCTCCCGATTGTTGTCAGAAAGCAGCTCAGTCCAATCTCAGTTTGACACGACGATAGATAATTCAATCTCTTTTTCTTCTTCTTCTTTTTTTTTTTTTTTTTTCTTTTTTGTATTACCTTGAAGGGAAATTCCTTTTATCTTTCAGAATTAAGATAGCTTTGAGGTTCTCCCAGGACATGTGGAGAAGATGTTGTGTTCTGCGAAAGTTTGGGGTTCTCAGAAGGCATGGAAGATGAAAATAAGACTTTTTTGATAGAATTACTGAGAAGTTATAAAGCTTATTTTCAATGTCCTTTTTATGAGCTAGAGGAAGGACGAAGGGAAAAAGGGCTATTTTAGTCTGCTATTGACTTATCAGCACTTTATTTTGGTTCGTCTTTCTTTAATAAAGTGAATTGTAATTGTCGTATGACGTCAAGAGAGCACAGTAGTACAATTGATTATCTCTATATATTTGTTTTGAAAAATCTGAGAGGAAAAACAGTGAAGAACATTTTGGTCCACTAACTAAAAAAAAGAATACAAAGGTTATATTTTTCTTCTTCGTTTCCTTTATTTCATGTATTTGATGGACCTTCTATCACTGTCAGTTATTGGATTATCTACTCATTAATCTATCTGTCTATCACCATACATGTATACCTATCCTATCTATTTGTCTGTCTATCTATATATCTTTGTATCTCTATCTATCATGATTCCTCTTGTTGACAGTACCATCTGTCCCGTCAAACAACCGAGTAAAAGAGGACTGTCCAAAGATTAGGAAGAAAATTGCGCCATGGAAAAAAAAAGTAAAATCAAAAGAAAAGAAGAGAGGAAACAGAGTAGGAGGAGAAAACAAGGAACAGAAAGAGGGGAAAAGATGGAGACACAGAGAAGGATGGAGCGAGAGACAAGAAAAGCAGGACGGAATCCTTGTATTACACTCGAGGCCGCCATTTTGACCGACTCAGCCATTCATCCCTCGATTTGCCACTTTTTTCTTCTTTCTCGTCCTTCCTGTCCTTCTCCATTCTTCTTTTTCTTTTGAAAATTTCTATGCATCGACTTTGCATTCCATTAAGCCCGGCACTTTGATCGTCTGCTCGAGCATCGCAGCCTTCTTGGAGATCAATACGCAGCGCCCGACACCCAACCGGAAGAAAGGGAAAAGGACAGGTGATTCTGCATTCGACACCCCGTCGGACACTCTCTGACTCCTTATGGCTACCTTTTGGTATTTTAGGATACCTTTTGACACCTTTTGGCATTTTGCGACACCTTTTGACACCTCGATACCTTTTGGATACCTTTTGACACCTTTTCGTATTTTGAGATACCTTTCGGATACATTTCGACAACGCGATACCTTTGGGACACCTTTGGATACTTTGTAACATTTTTTGGATACTGTTTGACACTATATGTCACTCTTTGACTTCGTGGTACTATTTGGATACCTTTTGTGACGCTGTTTGTCACCCTTTGACACCTCCTGACACTTTGGGGATCTTGAGATACCTTTTGGACACCTCATCACACATGCCCTCAGCGAAAACCTTTTGGTACCTAGAGGTATTCGCTGCAATTACTCACTTTGCCTTAATGAATTCAGGAGATGGAAAATACTATAAAAGTAGTAAGGAGACAAAGGGTAACAAGAGAAGAGGGACAGATGATAAGGGAAAATAAAACAGTGAGATGGAAAGTGAAGCAAATTGGGGTGAAGATAATTAGTCAAGTAAAACGATAGCTTGTGAACTACGACAGGTGTAGAGACAGGTAGAAGAGTAATGGAATAGTTGGGAAGAGTAGGTAGAAGGTTCAATTAAAGAGACAGGAGTTAAAGAGATGGAAAAAGAACAAGAGGAAAAAGCTTCGAAATAGTTGAGACAAATGGATGAAAGACAAGAGACAACTAACACAGTAAAGAAAACAGATGGTTGGTTAAACAGTAGTTAGGGAGAAAGATAGCACTTCGGTTTAGTGAACTGACCGTTAGTTAATGGGCAGGTGATAGAGTGATACAGGTGGCAGACTGATGGAACAATTCGTTAAGTGAAGAATAAAGAGAACCTGACAAATAAGTTAATAACAAGACACATGATACAGTAAAGATAATGCTTTAAGAAGAGGGAGGGGGTACAGAAATTTCAAGAATAAGCAATGAACAAACAGCTGTTAGAAAGGAAAGGACAGGCGGTACAGAGGGACAAAAGGACAAGTGAATAAATGGTTGTACAGGTGTTGAAGAAAGAGAGTAGAACTCGTACAGATAAGATTCACATGTTAATGAAGGGACATGTGGAAGAGAGAGAGACGAAAGGGCGGGATAGT
>NW_028234417.1:11694699-11697199 GCF_977035675.1 Penaeus japonicus | reverse complement strand
TTCTTTCTAAACAGTTTTCCCCAACTAGTTTGGCGAAAAAAGGTTAATTGCATCAGAACTTTCCTTCATAACAAACTCTCCACTCGGCCTCTCCATCTCTAGCATTTGCGGAAGAAAAAGGTCAAGTAAACTCCTCTTAATGTATCAAAATCTATTTTGTTTTGCTTTTGCACACATAAATACAACGCTAATGGAGTGAGATAAGAGTTTCTTTTTTTTACAGTATAAGAATAATTTTCTTAAATATTCACATCCACAAGATGTGTTTACACCCAGGACTGGAGTTCATGGTTCAAATTGGCGGAGAGAGGAACGGAATGCCCTCGACATACTGAATAGTATAATAACATACAAAACTCATGGTAACTTCCAAGATACATGCATCTGTTCTAGAGACACAAAACTATGAGATCTATAGTACTAGATGTAACATTCTAGGTAATACATTGCTGTTTTAAGTTTCCATCAGAAGCTTGACTTTGTGAGAGAAAGTTTCGAGTAAGGGAACTAGGGTTTTTGTACAGTGCTATTCCTCTTCGAGATTTTTTTTGGAAGTCATTTATTCGTCAGAGTTAAATAACATGGCAGTTTCTCAGACTCTTTGTCTCCGTTTCCTTTTTTTTTCGTCCTGTCAAAAAGATATCAGCCGAAATTGAAAGGACTAATGCTTGAACACTAAATAGTCATCCTTTATTTATTTATTCTTTTTTTATTTTTTTATCGCCTGTCTATCGCCTATATTCTTTCTTTTTTTTTAAGGACACTGAAATGCGTCTCCTCAACGTGCAGCCTTTATGAATCATATCACTTTTTTAGAAGTGACATCATCCCAGACGAAGAAGAGGAGGGGGATAGACCCCCCTCCCAACAGAGGCCGTTGGAAGCTAAGTCTCTGTGTTCCTTCGGGCCGAGCGGTTGCGGCTCTGACTGGCATTGGTCTGCGGGCGGGAGCGTTACAAAAGGTATATAATATTTTTCTAATTGATATTCAGCGTATTCATTCTCACATTTCCAAACAAATTGATAGAAATAATTATGGCGATGATGATGATGATGATGATTATGTTAATAACGATAATGATGATGATAATAATAAAACTAATCAAAATGGTAATAATAGTAATAACATCATCAATAGTGATAATTATAGAAATGATGACGATAACTATAATAGTACTAATCATAATAATGATATTAAGCATAATAATAATGATAATAATTATCCCAATGACAACACAAAAAAAACATTGATTTTAATAATAATAACAATTATCATAGTCAATGATTATAGTAACAATAATAGCAATGATGGTTATGATGATGGCAGTGTTGATGATGATGCAAAGTCCGGGTTCATGATATGGACCCTGTCTTCCATTCCCTTGAAATATTCTTTGCCGAGCGTTTGATCTAACTGCCGCGCAATGCTTTGTGTTCTACAAAACTCACTAAATTACATCCACCAAAAGTGTTTTGCTCCTCTCTGTCAAAGGAGCTTACCTCTAGATCCATGAAGCATCACAAATTACTGACATCCCTTAGCTTCACATCCTTTGAAGTTGTCTTTGAACGAGGAAACATTGAGAAAGAAAAGCGTACGATAAACTTTCTTACACTGGATAAATTATACGTGATTTCGATACTTTTTCTCTATAGAATCTACTCTACTGGATCCAAAGATCATTTCCTAAAAATAAACCACCGAATCCAATTAATTCATTGCACAAAAAAAACATTAACTTAGCCTTAAAAAACATATGAAATAAATTATACAACAAAAGAGCTTTACAAAAGTACGTTTTACAATTAGGGCCGACCTGCTTTTCCTACTTCCGTTTTTATGGACAATCCTATCTACAATTTCCACACACGAAGTCATTCCTAACACTTCAGACAATATATAAAATTACAAAATTTACGATCGTCATCTCGCAGAAAGAAAGCGTCATCACTTTTTGCAATACATTTCACTCTATCATCACAACCCCACGTAGCGTTCCGCGTTAAAAGTCAATTCAGACTAATTGCACCAAACTTCGCGAGGAATTCCTCAGGTAAGTGTTATGATATGGGAACTTGATGTAAAAAGTGAAACCAAAACAAATGATTCGTTCTTTTTCCTTCTGTCCGTCCATCCATCTATCTGTTTATGTCTAACTCTCTTTTCGTCTATGACTAACTGTCTGTCTGCCCGAATGTCTGGGCGCCTGCCTGATTCATTCTTTTACTTTATGTGCCTGTCCATCCATCTATTCATTTTTGCACAACTCATCTATGGCTACGTGCCTGCCTGCCTCCCTGTTAATATATATCTTTAACTCGTTTCTCTCTCTCTCTCTCTCTCTCTCTCTCTCTCTCTCTCTCTCTCTCTCTCTCTCTCTCTCTCTCTCTATATATATATATATATATATATATATGTATATATATATATATATATATATATATATATATATATATATATATATATATATATATATTCTCTCTCTCTCTCTCTCTCTCT
>NW_028234417.1:11682199-11684699 GCF_977035675.1 Penaeus japonicus | reverse complement strand
AATAATAATAATAATAATAATAATAATAATAAAAATAATACTAATAACACAAATAATAAAAATAATGATGATGATAATAATGATAATAATAATAATAATAATAATAATAATAATAATAATAATAATAATAATAATAATAATAATAATAATAATAATAACAATAATAAATCAATCAATCAATAAAAGAAAAAAAAAGTTAAATATATGGGTGGCAGAGGGGAGGGGGGTATATGCATTTGTTCAATTCAAAATTACTACATGGAAGTGTAATATGTAAATGAAATATGTGTATTTTGCTTTGTTATCACTTTCCTGAAATATAATACATTCATTCAGCCACTTAATGCTAATCATGTCACTATCATCTGTACATTTATTAATTTTCTCTGTCACTGGCTTTCAGGAAGGAAAAGTTTGAATAATGGCACGTCAGCAAGTGAACATCACTAAACCAATATAATGAACTTCACTAGATGAAAATAATGCTCTTCTCATACACATTTCCTTTGAGTATAAAACATATCAAACAAGGCTGCCACCATGACAGTCTTTTCTAAAACTGATTTGTGCTCAAACTAGATAAGTGTTGATGCATATTTATTTTCAGTACAGTCAAGTACTATAATGCCAGACTAATAAAAAAAATCACGTATGTAAATAAAATACATATCAAACATATATATAAACAATACTTTTCTTTACAATTCTACATCATAAAATCAACAGAAGCTATACATGTAATGTGCAACATGACACTAAAAAAAGACGGCACAAAAGCTCAACTTTTTCCAATTAGTTTTTTTTGTTTTTTTTTTTCTCTTCATAAAAATACCAAGCAAATAAATACAGAAGAAATTAAAAAAATACCTGCACATCTTTCCCACAGCACTCCATCATCTTTCCTTATTCTCTTTTATCATTTTTTCTTTACTTATGACCTCTCCTCTGTCACAATTCATATACTAAACCTCTCTAAGAAATTTTTGCTACTTAGTAGCATCAACCTCAACCTTGGCACACCATTCACCTACTGTATCACCACCTCATTCATTTCTGTTCATCAACTGAAGCCCCTGTTTACATCAGGCAGTCAGCCACTACTTCCTCAAAAGCTTAAAACATCAAATAAAAATCTTCTGACTACCTTTTGTAAGTCCAGCTCCTATAATCTTTAACTTAGTCTCTCAATAGTGCAAATAAGACTAACCATTATATTAAATAACCTATCCATCTATAATCTTATGTTTCTAAAATGAAATTAGGATCCTTTAAAAGAAATTTCTCTTACAGGAAGTTATGAAATCAATGCTTGAAAAAAATAAAATAAAATAAAAATAACCAGAAAAGTGAGCATGATTCAGCCTTGGACAATCATCCCTTTCCTTTCCTTCAAGCAAGCAAGTATAAATTAATATCACCAAAAAACGCAACAAAATTTATCTATATCCATAAGGAACACTAGAACACAAATTTATGATTCTTTTTGCCGTCTTCCACCTCCAAATGGGTAAATATTATTTACAAACTGTGGTCACATTACAGGCTATTTCCCAGTCAGTATTTAAACCAAGATAATAAAAAAAATTCTCCATCTACCCTGTGAACACATATCAAACACTTAGCAGAGTTGAGGAAAGAACGTATTATCCCATGTTTTAACTACAGCCTTTTGAAAGTCTGGCACCCAGCTTTTTACAGTAGATGCAAGCTTCGCACAGAGCAAACTAGCTAACGTTTACCCATGATTCCTAGATGGTGGTGGTTGTAGCAGGGTTCGTCGGAGCAATGGGAGGCACAGCTGGGGAAGGGGAGGTGGTTAAGATGGCAGAGGGAACAGCAGTAGATGGGGCTGTTGGAGGGGCTAGTGGAGAGCTTCCAGCAGCTTTTACATCAACATAGGGAGGAGGAGCTTCAGTGCTTGAGTCCCTCCGTGGTGGGGAGAGCATCTCCTGGCGGTCACGGTCGCGCTCACGGCCCGGTCTGTAGGCTTCTAACAATGCATCAACTCTGTCTGGAGTGGGGCCCCAGCGTGAAAACCCAGCATCATTCTGAAGCCAGACAGCAACAGTACCATGGGCACTCTTCAACACTACCTCAGACCTGAAGGAAGGAAGTTTGACCTTAGAAAGAATGTAGCACAAACCTGATTAAATTTCTTAAAGATTTGTCTATTGATTAATGATTCATCCTCTTTATATACCATAACCTTTTTGATTCATCATTAATGTATTATAAGATTGTTTTGAGTTAGTGATATATCTTTTATTAACTTAGTAAATGGCCAACCAAATAGATAAAGATGCACAAACACTTACTTTGACATAAAGTGTTGAAACCCATGTCTGTACTCATGTTCAAGCGGAAGTAGAACAACTTGCTTTCTATTAAATCTGAAATTGTATTTGTATAGGTATCAATCTTTGTTTTACACAGTATAAAGATATACACAACCCAATTTTTTCTTTTAATTTACTTAATCATTTTTTCAGAAGTAAATATC
>NW_028234417.1:11672199-11674699 GCF_977035675.1 Penaeus japonicus | reverse complement strand
GATAGACAACTTAATCTATGCTCATCATATCTTCACCATAAAACCCCAATTCATACCTTGTCTTGCCAGACACATTTCCTGGTATCCTGAGCGTAACTTTGACACTAGCTGTCCTCGCAGAACTTCTACACTGGGATGTGGTTGCGGCAGGGTGATTGGCGGACGCTCAAACATGATAACATTGGTTGGAATTTCTAAATCCCATGGGCCTCTGTAAGCAATGCAGTTAGTGTTAATAACTGCCAATGAAAATTCATTTTCCTAAAACTAAAATATTTCTTCGATTTGAAGGAAAATCAAACCGAGTGATGAATGTCCATCTACAGGACACTCATCTACGACCTCTATCAAGCATCAGCTGAAGAGAGCATCGACATGCTATAGGATGCTGTCCTACCACTCTAAAGTACCTGCAGTGCAAGATGTACAAGCAGAATAAGAAGAGGAAGGTGAACCAAACCAAATGCAGTGGCTACTGTACCACTGTGGCACCTTTGTCCTGTGGCACCCACACACATAAGCACAGGTCACCTTCCTTATCTCCACCTCATTTATTTTTGTTGGGGATGGTTATTTCCATTATATGTTTACAAAAAAAAAATACTTCTGTCAGAATATAATGACATGATATAGGCCCTATACTGTTATTTTAGTCCATTACAATATTGAGAAAGCTTGTCAGATGATACACATGGCCTCAGTTCAGCAAGCACATATATTGTTATCATTATTATCATTATCATCATCCTAATTATAATTATAATTATGATAATAATAATAATAGTGATAATAATAATAATAATAATAATAATAATAATAATAATAATAATAATAATAATAATAATAATAATGATAATGATAATAATAATGATAATAATAATGGTAATGATAATAAAAATAAAAATAATGATCATAATAATATTAATAACAATAATAAATTAGCAACAATAATAATAAAGATAATAATAATAACAATAATAATAACAATAATAATAATAATAATAATAATAATAATAATAATAATAATAATAATGATAATAATAATAAACAATAGAGATAATATTAGTACTACTACTAATAAAGATGATGATAATGATAATGATAATGATAATGACGATGACGATGACAATAGCAATAATAATAATGCAATGGATCAGCAAAATACTTACGCCAAAACAAATTTCTTGGCCACAGGAGCTCCTGAAGCCTCCTCAGACGCTCGGCGTTTGACTCCTGATATGACTGACGGAGCAGGGGAGGGGACTGGAGCAGTGGTGGTGCTTCCTGGATGGCTGCTGCTGTTGGTCGCTGTACTGCCACTATCAAGAGATAAACATAATGAGAAAAATCATTAGATAATGTAGGAGGGGGGGAGGGAATTTTTTTTTTTAAATACAAGGCTTTTATCCACCCCATAAATAAAGATGTTTCTACAAAGTTTATCTTTGACTTTACTAACAAAAGTGTCCCTGCATTTTCATGTGCATCAGCATCATACCTTTGACAGTTGTTGGCACTGGAACTGCTTCCATTGGTAGGATTCTGTATCCCTAGAGGATCACTTATAGGATCATACTGCTGCTGCTGAGGTGGAGGATGCTGCTGTTGAGACAAAATATATAGTCAGCCTATCTGCTTTACTGATACATATTAAGCTTTAACATTTTTCCTGGTAATTCTGTCTAATCAGCTATAACTTTCATAAATTGTTCTGCTTTCATAGATCTTACTAGAGATCTGCTATTGTTATTGGTGTTAGTATTGGTTTTGGGTACCCCCCTTTTTTTTAAGTTACATTCCAAAAACAGATAATGTCTTGGTATTAGTAAGGTGTAAATATGGCTGATGCTCCTACACTTTCCAGTTTTATCTATTACACAATTTAAGTAAGTCATGCTCTTTCTAACTGGAATCAACCTGATTATATTTTGACTCATATTTACTATAGTCATAATTACTATAATTGCCATAATATTAGGCAAAATGGGTTTCATCTAACATCCAAAACCTAAATGGCACCATTTTCTTCTAGCATCAACAGGAGTGAGAGCCTTGAATGGGACCCATCCATGGTCTCTAGCAAGCACCATCTTTATAGAGTGATGGCACACAGAAAGTTGCCTACTTCTTGTTCTAACGTACCGACGATGAAGGATGAACAGACAGACCGAGATGAGGAAGGTGACTCAAACCATACCAAGGTCTATAATGTGCCCCTGTGCTAGTAGGGATGCCTTTTACTGTGGCACTCACAGTCATAAGCACAGATTTCCTTCCTCTTCCCTACCTCTTCATGTTATCTTCATTGTGGATGGTTATATGTTTCGTATTCGCTCATGACCATACACATATACAAAAAAATAAAGTTGCTTTTTGTCCTCTCATATAACAAAAATACTTCTATTACACTGAGTATAAAGAAAATAATGAGCAAATATGTACCCTATACAACAATGTTAGTCAAATACAGCATTGATAGAATTTGTCTCTCGATATAAAA
>NW_028234417.1:11657199-11659699 GCF_977035675.1 Penaeus japonicus | reverse complement strand
ATGCAATCGTTATTAATAACCAACTTCGAAGGTAGTTGAACGAATAACGATCGCTTGCCGAAGCCCTTTTTACGCTGAGCAGCGAATAGATAAGCGGAAGGTTAGTGGCCAGATGACACGGTAGATAGATTCCTTAAAGCCAGATATGAAGAGGCGCTTTAGCGACGCTGCTTATAGAAAATGCGACGCTCTGGACAGATGACGGTAACATACGACAGAACATGACATTCGCAATGAAATACTTGTAAATCCCAAGTACACTTCGCAGCAGTATTGCTCTGAATTTTGACATTTACATAGCTCCCTTGGAAAGCCAAATAAAACCTAGATCAACGCTCAGCAAAGGGGTGAAGAAAAAGGCTCTGTCAATAGGTTGAAAAGATACCCATCTTCGATAGCAGATAAACTTAATTCCTTACAATGATGAGAGAGTATCTTGACCGGTAAACTGAATAGTACAATAGGTGCTACATTGTTCTAATTGGGTCAGCTACTTATACTTTTTCAGGTATGGGTGCATAGATATCTGAAAGGAAAAGTCAAAAAAATATAAAAAAATGAAATGAGTTAAAGTGATCAGCTAAATAAATGTAGCTGAAAAATTTAATTCCCTTCATTACCGAACCAAAATAATGCACATTGTTTCTTATCTAACGGTTTGACTGAGCAGTACATATAAACACATTTTCAGCGGCTCTGTTGCTGTTGTTTTTCATCAATGATGATACTGAAACGATGTTCTTTTTTTAAAGTGCTACACCCAGATCATCAGTTGCATTCAAAGTCACTGGCTTTGTTCTTGATATTCAGAAGCACCTCACTTGAGTATAACTGTGCGGACCACCAGGCCGTCAGAATCACCGCTCTACCCTATATTTTTATTTTTCCAGTAGCTTTTCTAATATCGCAATAAATTGGCCAGCATATTTCTTAACCCCTTGGGATACAAGTACCCCTGATTATGAACCACCGACCTAAAAGCTTTCTTGGAGAGGTGGTTTCGGAACTAATAGCAGTTATTACAATAGAAATGAAACGAATACTACACCTGTTCAACATAGGGAGTCATGACAAGGGGCTTGCAATTTTAATTCTTGGCTGGGGCTTTTGGACTTGTCCTCCCTTGATTTAGACAGCAAATATAATACAGAGGCGGATGCTAAAACATTTGATATGGCAATGATACCTGTTTGTGCTTTAGAAGAGGGAACTCAAAAGGAAATAAATCAAGAAAGAAAAATAACCTGCAGACATAAGACATTTCCCGTCGCTACGGGAGCAGCGTTCGACATTTAAAGTAAGTAAACTAAGAAACTAACAAGAACAAAAAGGTTAATTGGATTACAATAGGTGTTAAGTGTTGTTTTTAAAACCTTTATAACTTTACAAATGAAATTATTATCAAAGATAAAATATTCAACTATTTTTAGCAGATATACATTTTTTTTCTTCTGTCTTCAATCCCACTCAAATGGAGTCGCCGGTGCGGATTTTCTTCCTCCATAATACTCTGTCTCTTGCATCTTCCTCCTTCAACCCCTTTGTGTTCAGATCCTCCTTCACACAATTCTTCCATTTCCTCTTTGGTCTTCTCCTTCCTTCTTGGCCAACCACCTCCTTCCTCACTCTGTTTCCTACGTAGCGTAGCTCTTCTCTCTCCGCAGAACGTGCCCCAACCACTTCGACCTGGCCTCTCTCAACTTCTCTCTCACTGCCACTCTTTCTCTCACCCTTTCGTCCCTAATCCTATCCCTCAACGTCAGTCCAAGAAACCATCTCAGCATCTTTGTCTCTGCTACTTGCATCTTCTCTTCCTGTTTTCTAGTAACCGCCACTGCTTCCCTCCATACTTCATCGCAGGTGATGCATGGTCTTGTACATTCTCCCTTTCACCATCTCTAGTACTCTTCGGTCACACATCACTCCTGTGATCTTCTTCCACGCTCCCCATCCTGCTTATATTCCTTTAGCTGCCTCCTTCTCTTACCCTCCATCTGCCTGCACCGTTGACCCCAAATAATTTAACTCTTCTACTCTTTTAACCATTTCCTCTAAAATAAGCATTACTGCCGCTTCCCTCTGTTCTCCCGCGTTTACAGCTACCCTCAAGTACTCCGTCTTCTCTCTGCTATCTTTTATGCCTTTATCCTCCATCGCTTCCCGCCACCACTCCAACCATTCCTCTGCCTCCTCTCGTCTATGCATTAACAACCACATCATCCGCAAATTACATATTCCATGGTGCCTCTCTCTGTATCTCCCTTGTCATACATCCATGATGATGTCAAATAAAAATGGACTCAATGCCGAACCCTGATGTGAACCAACTGTGACCTCAACATCCTCAGTTTCACTTGATGCGCATCCTACTCTCGTCTTACTACTCTCATACACATCCTTGATGAACTAGATTGTTTTTCCTCCACTTCCTTCAGCCTCAGAGAGTTCGAGACCTCCTGCCTCGGTATCCTGTCATAAGCCTTTCCTAGATCAATGAAGA
>NW_028234417.1:11639699-11647199 GCF_977035675.1 Penaeus japonicus | reverse complement strand
TCCAACTCCTTTACATAATCCAATGGGTTGATCTTCACAAGGGTGACCATCTTCGCAGACACAAACATCAAAGGAGCAGAAAGGAAGGTGCATGCAACCATTGCACTGGCCATCTGCCAATTGACAAAAAAGATACATTAGCTTTTGTTAATAATCTTTCTTCTTTTTTCATATTATGAACATACAAAAATATAAACAAGCAAAGGTATTTGCGATCTACCAACACATAAAAAATCATTTCTCACCAGATCAACAGCAACATTATACTGCGATGCAAACACAAAGACCCCTGGAGCTGTTGGGAAGGTGCCATACAGGAAGCCATAATTGCTGTAGTCTGCTGTCTCATTGGCAGACGCGCCAGGTTGTAGTAGGCTCACAACTTCGCGTGTGACTAAGGGGAGGATCAACCTGGAATTTTTTTTCATTGTCATTAAAGATACATTTGTTATGGTTATAACTATATTCACATTAAATAAACTCTCTACAGTCTTTTCAAATTGGTATCTATTCCTTGGCATAAAATACTAATGTAAAAAATAATGTTTACTCAGTATTGTTTAGTCTTACTATATATATATATATATATATATATATATATATATATATATATATATATATATATATATATATGTATTTTTTAACACATAAATAGTTCCACAAACAATTGCCACCAAGATCAACTAGAAGGCCTACCAGACCTCTCATTTTCATCCCATTCCATCATTATCATTTTCATTTTTAATATTATACCAACTATAATTATAGTGATTAGAAAAATAATAATAACAACAAATATAATAGCTTTTTATCCTGTTGTTGCAAAAATTTAAGGAGTCAGATAGCCCTATTAATTAAAATAATCAAAGTAGGTAGATAGATAAATATAAATAGATATATAGATAAATAAATGAAATGACAGCTTGAAATTCCTGGCTATTACTGCCTCCTCTACTTACGTTTTTGTGGCAATGAGAATGCCTGGCACGACTAGTCCTGACCCTCTCAGTGTCTGGACCTTCCCAACCATCCTCAAACCAAGGAGGAATAGGGCTGAAGCAGAGAATGCTTGACCCATCACCTGTAAGAAATTAAGAAATTAATCAATGAGTAGAAAGAAAAAAAAAAAAAAAAAAAAAAAAAAAAAAAAAAAAAAAAAAAAATAAAAAAAAAAATATATATATATATATATATATATATATATATATATATATATATATATACACACACATACATACATATATAAATATCTATATATATATATATATATACATATACAATATGAAATAGTAATATAAAATAAGAGCAACTTTAAATCTCATATCAGCAGACCCTATAATTTAGAATTCTGCTAATTTAATATGAATACATATATTCATACATGTATGCATACTATCTATCTAGATCTTTTTATCTATATATGTATAAGTAGGCATATATATAACAAAACAAACACACAGATATATAAATATATATAAATAGATAGACAATTATCTCTCTAGATAACATATAACATGCAACAACATACCTTCAAGATTCCTTCTAAGATATTGGGCAGCTTATGATCAAAGATAAAATTCCCCACAATGCCCATGGCCGTCATGAGGACAATAGGGTTGAGGAGAACATCTCGGAGAATGTACAAAACCATCTGGCAGCCATTCTCTTTTTTCCGTGCAGAACTGCCTTCCTCTCCCTCTTGGTTGCTTTTGTGGCGTTTTCCAATCTTTGATGAAAGGAAAGTCAAAGAGAAATTAAATTAAAAAATATAATATAAAGAGGATGAAGTAAATTCTTTTCTGTAATCTTAACCCATTAATGCCAGGTGACAAGTTATCACATCGAGTGGTGGCAAGATATTTTGTCATGTCTATTGGGCGCATGGTGCCTGGCCACGACTAGAGCGGGTGAACAGCCTGAGGCTGTGTGATAGAGTATACTAAGCTGAATGTTTTGCTGGTGTTGGTTTTAATTTATAAGCTATACTGATAATAACATGTCATAGCATATTGACGAGAAAACCAAAAAGCCATATTCTATTAAATAATCATTAAGATATTTTCCTCTGGCAGTAACTAATTAAACTTATAGATTTAAATGCTATATAAATCCATGTGTAAGAGCAAGCATATGAAATAAATACAAGGACTCACTTCCATGAAGATAAAGCCAATGGGGTTTAGGAAGACCAAAGATATTGGAGCTACAAGATACAGGTAGGAAGCAAATTCTGGATGACTCTTTCCATACAGAGCAGCAACTGTTGGGTAAGAAGGTATCATTAAAAACTAAAAGTAGAATGAGAGAGCTTCTTGATGATATTGAAAAAAAAAAAAGACTATATCTTTGGTATAAAAACAGAGGTTTGTGGCAATAGAAATCATCATGTTTGTGGAACATGTAAAATAAAGAATTCATTTTAAAAGACAAAAACAATAAAATGAATTCCAAATTGAATGGAGGGATCTCATACTATGCAGCAAAAGTTGACAATCTTGCAAAAAGGCAGCTTGATGCTTATATCAAATGAAAAATCAAATCAATACATGAATGAATAAACGATACAAAATAAAATTCTAAAATCACTCAGAACAAACTTACTAATTGGATATCCCAGAGCGAAGTCATTGCTCTGTGTACAAAAAATGGCAAAGAGACCAGCTCTGCCAAAATCCATAGGGCGGTACACAAGGAGTGTTATCAGAATCACCAAGAAAAACACTGTAGCCTTGGAGATGCAGATGGATAGCAAAAAGAGCCAATTCACAGAACTGAAATAAATCAATAGCCCTAATGAGTTGAAAACAATATATTGATATTGATAATAATAATGATGATGATGATAATGATATTAATAAAAAATGATAATGACAATAACAATTACAAAAATAATAACAAAATAGTAATAATACCATTAACAAAATAATAATCATTTGCAGTTACCCATTAAAATGTCTGATCTTTATTTCATTAACTGGGTTGGTTTTATTTCAGATTTTATATGAAAATTAGGCATTTGATGGTTTTGATGTAAATTAATGTATATAAATTGCTTGAGAAAGGTGTTAAAAAAATCTAGTTCTTTCTAATAAAAGAGTGAAGACTTGAAAACATTTGAAAAAAGGAAGAAGAAAAAAAAAATCAACATAAACATATCTGTATCTTCATGACAGCTTACCTGAAGTCCAACTGAGCCATCGACATGAATATCAATGAAGGCAAGGAAAATGTGCCGACAAATGTGTTGAGGCCCTTCGACTCTGTCTGGGATATGAGATTGCCTCTGCCAGCCAAATATCTGTTGTGTAAAGAAAGAACGACTAAGAATAAGAATGAGTGCAAATAATAATGAGAATGAAAATAATAAGAACAAGAATGAAAAGGTTAAATCGGTGATTGAACTAAAGTTCATGGATGTTCCACTTTATATTTGTAACTACTAGGCATAGATATAGATATATAAATATAAATATAAACATAAATATATTATATATATATATCATATATACATATATATATATATATATATATATATATATATATATATATAATAGAAAAAGGGATATATAATTCAAAAAGCAAAGAAAAAAAAAAAAATCCACAAGTTGAAGTATCAACCAATTATCACTATGCTCTCCATCACAAAGAACCTAAAACAATCTGACCAGACTCAACTCAACACGACTTTTACTTACCCACATAATATAATAACAAAGCACTCGATAACAGCTGGGTAGAGGTTGGAGAAGGCCACGCTGGAGAGGTCCGTGGCATCCTCCTCCTCAAGGAAAGGCACACCAGTGGGGCCTCCCCCCCCAGTCAAGCCGTCGTCTGTTGCATTCATATTTAGAAATTCTAGCTGCCCATAGCCCTGGAATCAGAAAGTAGGTTGGTTAATGATGTTATTTTCAATTGCTTCTTTCTGTTATATATAATATAATATATATATAAATATATATATATATAATTATATATATATATATATATATAATATATATATATAAATATATATATATATATATATATATATAATAATATATATATATATATATATATATATTATATAATATATATATATATATATATGTATTTATATGTATATATATATATTTTTTTTTTTCTTTCTTTCTTTCTCTTTTATACATTCCAAAAGAGGGTAATTTATAATGAATCTCCTTTGTAATTCAGTATTTAATGCTGAATAGCAATCTTTGATAGCAATTGCTACCAAAGGGACTGAACCCCTAAGCCTATCACTCCAGCACCAGGGCAGTAAGTCTACAGCCTCACCTAATCTAACTTTCATCTAAACTTAGGCCTAGCTATTATTCCCCAGCCAATGGGGCTGTACCCTGGGCTCCATCCCTTAATGGAAACTTGGCCAGAAAGAGCTAATACTGATGTCATGACCTTTAACATCTGATTGTGCCATAGCCATTGCTTTTGCATAATAATTTATTTAGCAGTGTCATATAACCTTACTAGTTTAATTACCAACTTGATGTGTTAGTTCAGGGCAGCAAACCAATTCTGAAAAATGGTTTTGTATACTTTAGGATTCAAAATCCCCTCATAGACATATGGTGAAAATTATTTTTCTTAACAAAAATAATTCATTTCTTAAAAAAAATATCGTAATGAACAGAAAAAAAGTTGAAAGCCTGTAAACTACTAAGTCAAGATTATATGTATGTGCATGTATATGCATGTATGTATGTATGTATACATGTATTTCCAAATGTATATATATTTGTATGTATGTGTCATAATTCCATATTCAATAGAATATAGTAATAAACACATAACTTTATATGTGACAGCTATGTCAAAAATACAAACCATACAGTTTCGATCCAAACTCTGAGATCTTCAACAAATCTTGCATACTTAGCTACTAAATTCTCAAACTTGGGACATTTTCAGTAAAACTACAATAATAAAAAAAAACTTACACAAAAGAATGTAATCCATAGGGCCAGTCTTATAATATATCTAAGGGGTTTTGAATACGCCATTAGTCAATGCCATCACCAACACTCATTTCATACCCTTTTCCTTTTATTTTTTTCAATTCCACAAATAAACATGTGTTATCATTTCAAAAATGCTTTAAAATAACTGTTGCATCACAAAATTTAGTTCTTTATATTACATTCTCTCCTGATGTGTTCATAGATGAGAAGAACCCAATACATATCAGACAAAAATAACTTTCTCAATACATTTCAATTGATTTTCTTTATAAGAAGGTATGTCACATGCTGTGCTTGCACTGCTTTTCCTAAAACTGAACCAAGATCAATGCATGACCTTGCCACCTGAGCCCTTCAGTTGCCAAATTATCTTTTCCTTCAAGAACCTTATATGGATACATGAATATATATCTATATACACACATAGGTATTAAATCCTATTTATTTTCATAGAGTCCTATATATCTATATCTATTCATCATTTAAAGATCTCATGTTATAGAGTGTGATGAAATATAGACCTCTTGTCATCACTCTAAAAACTTTCACTTTTCAATGTGATATCTTCTGTGTCATGCTTGATTTTTTCAGTCATGCAATGCATAAAGTCTAAAAATAAAATCCTACCAAATTCAGAAATTATTAAAATACAGATAAAATATATTGATAAATTGTATTTGATTTCTATATAATTCTATATATATGGAATCAAAATCGTGATTCATAATAATAAATAACTGACTCATAATAATGAACAGCTATATATAAGTAGGTAAGTATAGCCTACAAGCACAGGTGTCCAAAGGGGCTTTTAAAGTGGGATTTATTTCTCTTAATCATGTTGGCTCTGTTCTTTTGAAATCCATTTCAAACTTACTGTGATCAATGATAGAAAGCCTTCAATCGTCTATATAATTTCATAGTGACGCAGTGTCTAGGGATCACCGGAGCCTTCATTCTTCACGCTCCAGAAAAGCCTAATAAATCTCAAACATACAAACTCAGAAAAAATAGCTCAAATTACCTTTTTTCTTTTTTAACAGCAAATTGCCAAGAGGATCTACAAGCACAATGTTGCCAGAATAAGTAATTTATCTTAGCTGACTTTTGAAGGGGTGCTAATGGGCATGGAGGCTTTGCCGATTGGTGCAAAGTCAAAGCCAACGAGCGGGAGTCTCTATACATTTACCTTACCTTTTACCAAAACTCAAAATCACTTAAAAATTAAATATAGATGAAAAACTATATAAAGCAAATGGTATCTTCACACCATGGCAGTTAACCCTATGACGACGGTGCGTCACACTCGTGTGACACAGCCAAACTCCCGATGCCTGGGCGTCATGCGATTGTGACGATTACAATGCAATATTGCAATCGCCCGGCATAGGGGACTTCGCGTAGCGAGTGCCCCGTCGGGAAAGGGTTAATAAATGTTCACTTTAGAATGCTGGTTTGGCAGCTAACCTTAAATACAGTTCCTAAGAAACACCCTTACCCTAGGCCTATACATACATTTGTTATATCTTAGTTTTGAAATGAGTGAATTACACTTCATTATACAGTAATACTAAGGTAGTCATACTAACAGGAGCACCTATGATTCAATAGACAAAATATAGCCATTTTAACAAATAAGATTCAAAATAATGATAAGCACAGTACTGACATCAGGACTTCACTTGGAATGTACCCTATAGAAAGTAGGCTAAACTAATGGTTTATAAGAAGGCTCTACAATCATTCTCAATTCCCGAATCAACATTGACACTGACCTTATCTGATAAGGTAAGTCTAGTCAATAAATACCGATCAGATAGAGTTCAAGAAACAAGCCTTGTCATAACCGCTTACTCACAGTACCTTCGTGTAACTCAACTGCGCTTCGCAACATCCCTGGTAAGCATTACATAAGAAAGAGATTAAGAAAAGCACAAAATATGGTACTGATGTATCTCTTTCACACTCACACTCTTTCGCATTCTTAGTAGAAACACGAACAACTTTCGTTAAACTATAAATCCATCAAGTTCATCTCCTATGTCTTCAAAATTGAGACCAAAATAGTTTGTGCAAACGCACATGCACTTACAACCCCCGGCGGCCGTGGTCTCGTGTCCAAACCAGATTCTCGTCATCAATTTGCAAGTCCATTCTCACATTTGGGGGATCAGAGGAGACACCACAGAGAACGGAGATTCTTACTCTCTCGTTTGCTCACTCGCGCGCCCTCGCTCTCGCTCTCGCTCTCTATGGCTAAATCTAAATCAAATCTCCCTTCTCTCTTCTCCCTTCTCTCCTCTCTCTCTCTCTATTTCTAAAGTCAAAGTCTATTTCTCTCTCTCTCTCTCTCTCTCTCTCTCTCTCTCTCTCTCTCTCTCTCTCTCTCTCTCTCTCTCTCTCTCTCTCTCTCTCTCTCTCTCCTCTCTCTCTCTCTCTCTCTCCTCTCTCTCTCTCTCTCTCTCTCTCTCTCTCTCTCTCTCTCTCTCTCTCTCTCTCTCTCTCTCTCTCTCTCTCTCTCTCTCTC
>NW_028234417.1:11519699-11524699 GCF_977035675.1 Penaeus japonicus | reverse complement strand
AGAGAGAGAGAGAGGAGAGAGAGGGAGAGGAGAGAGAGAGAGAGAGAGAGAGAGAGAGAGAGAGAGAGAGGAGAGAGAGAGAGAGAGAGAGAGAGAGAGAGAGAGAGAGAGAGAGAGAGAGAGAGAGAGAGAGAGAGAGAGAGAGAGAGAGAGAGAGAGAGAGAGAATGTGTGTGTGTATGTGTGTGTAAGTAATTTCAACTAAACGAAATAACTTAATTTCCAGCGCCACTACATCTGGGAGAGAAATTAAAACAAATGAATGGTGAACTTGAAACCAATCAAACGGGAGAGTTATAAAGCTCGAAGTAAAATTGAAATAGATTCTCATGTGGAAATATCCGCTTCGTTTTGTGCAGGTAAGAGATAGAGAGTAATTACAAACAACTAGTGAACCGGGAGAGAGAGAAAGAGAGGAGTCAAAACTAATATATGGTACGCTAGACTCCCCCATAAAAGTTTTCTATGGCTGGAAATGAGAAAGTAGTTAGTAACAGGTTAATAGTATTAGAATTCAAACTCGTAGCCTCATGCTGTTTTTCTTCTCAATAATACTTTCCTGTATTTGGTGTCACCAGAGAGGACAGTGCGAGAAGTTGGGCGTAATAAATAGTGAACACGAGACTCATCAGGCGGGAGAGAGAAATTAGTTGAAAAAGATTCATTACAGAACTGCTTTTCCACATGCGAGGGAGATAAGCCTCAAAACAGCAAAATTCAGTCTCCCTTTTCCTCACAGACTCTCCTCTGTGATTTTTTCCGGCGTTGGTAGCAGCAAGAGGAAGAGCGAATAGTTAGGAGTAGCAAGTGGCGAGCTAGAGTCCCCCATGAAGGTTTTCTGTAGTTGGTGCCACCTAGCGGCCCGCGTCGCAAGGCTCCCTGCTTTATTCGCTTCACTCAAGGACGAAAAAATTACACTGATTTGCCTCGAATAGTCTGTGTGCAGGGATAAATATGGTGTAAGTGGTGGCAGGAACGATGTACATATGGTAAGGACCCGGGGATGTCCTGTGTTCGCGTGTAACGACAGTGGTGGGGGTGTGTAGAGCAGGGCAGGCCGTGGACGTGTATTGATTAGTTTCTTTGGGCGGCGCACAGGAACATGTAATATGGTGGGAATATGGTGAAGATCATGCACCAGGGAGGCCCAGGGATCCGTGGAGCTGGAGGTGTGTGTGGAGTGCATGTTCAGAGAGTGTGGCGATGGGGAGAGAGGCAGAGAAGTGATGAAGGGTAGATGGGGAGGGTTGATGGAGGAGGAGGAGGAGGAGGAGGAGGTGGTGGTGGTGGTGGTGGAGGGGGAAGAGGCCGCCACACACACACTTCAACTCGACCATGTGTCTCTCTCTCCCATTTCCTCGCTTTTTCCTTCACGCTCCTTCTTAAAGTTGAGGTGCCAGGCCTTCTCCAGGGGCATCCCAGGGTATGTGTGTTGGGCGAGTGTGCCCTCGGGTGCCAGGAGGGCGAGAGAGGTGGCCGAGTGAGGCACACAAGATTCCCTTGGCCAGAGGTCCCTCCTGGCCTGAAATTATGTCACTTGGGTGCTTGCTGGTGCTTTGGAAAAGAAATTCTGCATTGAGCCTTGGTGCTGGTGATGCTGCACAGTGCAAGGGCTTGGCCTGGTGTGCAAGAGGCATTGCCTTTTGATTAGTGAGAGCGTTTGTGTGGTGTTTATGAACAGTTGTTTTCTAGTGTGTTGCTAGTGTTAAAAATTATGAATGAAGAAGGAAAAAAGTACTTTGCGCAGTTTTATTTATTTTCCCTAAGTTTATATCTGTGTTATGGGTTCTTCAATGTACTTTTATTAATATCACACATTAGAATAGTCATGTCAACAAACTTAAATTATTTCATATACATGTAGCTTCTGTTACAGAATGGAAAAGTAGCATAGTCCTGCGTGATTTTTGTCTGTCGTTGCCAATTGTAGAGCAGTTTAATAATTCTGAGGTTACCTTTTTTTTTTTTGAATAGATATTCATACACTTAAATTGTTTAAATTTTGCTCCTCTCCAGCTTCATTTACATCATCTTATGTTTATATAAGGAATATTAATATTTACACAACATAGTGTTTGTGATACGCATTCAGATTCAGTGGAAGTGAAACTGTTATTAATTGCAGAAATATATGGAAGGTGATATGTTCGAAATTGTTGTTGCACCTATGGAAGTACAGTGTGTTTACTTCAGATACTGCTAGGAATAAAAGGTAATTTTGTTTGTTTCATTTTTATGATGTTGGACTATATCAGAGATAGCTAAAATACATATTACAAACAATATTTCAACAGCAGCTTAACTTTAATAATACTGATTCTCTAATATGCTGTTATTATCAGAATAGTTATATGATAAAAAAATGCCTGAGTTAGCTTTCAAAACGTAACAATTCTCTCGTTGAGTTCTCCCCAAATCAAGATGAAACTTGCTGTGATCTATAATAAATGGCCAGCATTCTGGAAGTAATTAAGTTTTAAGCCATTGCTGTGGCCACAAGCTTCATGATCGGGCAAAGAATGACATACCCCTATTATGTTTGTTTTGGCAAGATAGAGCTGGGAATGATTCCTTGTCTGAGGTTAAATCGCCTAGGCTGACGACAAGCTCTATCTTGGCAATATACATGGTGGAAGTTTGTTGGCCTTTTGCGGAGTGTTGACAGATATGGAGGCTGCAATTAACGCTAGGCCAACAGCAGATATGTGGGTGTCTTCTTAGTATTTACCTTATCATGTTAATCCCTCATTAATTTTGAATGTAGAGATATATTTGTTTGTCAAGTATTCTGCAAATATAAAAGATATGATAATTTCAACAATGTCTGAATGCTAATAATAGTTGTGCAAGAGCTTGTTGATATGAATATCTGATTAAGTACGTTTGGATATGTCTGAGATTTGTATAGTGAATATATCCACAATATTAAAGATTTATTTAGTATATACTTCATATCTGGATCATGTAGCATATCCATTTAGTGTCGGACAACAAAGAAAGAAAGATAATAAAAATATGGTCACTGAATCAGAAACATGATTCAGACAATATGTACTGTTTTGGTAATTGCTCTCCATATTGAACATAAACATTAAATAGACAAACTTTTTTAGAAAAGAAGAATAAAATGAGGTATCATTCGCATTTTGATCTGCGGATAAATCTACGTTAGCATGCCCATCTCAAAGAAGACCATATGCCAAAACTGGAAAGCGCAGTAGGTTTCCTGTAAGCAAAACTATATATATTTATTATTGTTATTATTATTATTATTATTATTATTATAATTATTATCATTATAATTATTATTTTTCTTTATGATCATTATCATCATCATCAAGTATTAGTGCTGATGCACATACATACTTTTATTACATTATGTCTAGCATGATATTTAGCAAAGACTCATGCTTGAATTTCAGGTATATGATGAAAGAGATTATGACATCATTAATTTTAATATATTAAGTCCTCTTGAAAGTTTAGATTTACAGATAAGGGCTTGATTGTTCCTATCAATGTTTTGATATTTCTGCACATGGCTGTTTCCCACTTGCAAACTTTTCTTTAAAATAGTGAAAGGTTTAATATTGTCTTGCTTCAACTTTATGAATATAGATTGTCTGATACCCACTCCTCTCTCTCTCTCTCTCATTCTCTCTCTCTCTCTCTCTCTCTCTCTCTCTCTCTCTCTCTCTCTCTCTCTCTCTCTCTCTCTCTCTCTCTCTCTCTCTCTCTCTCTCTCTCTCTCTCCTCTCTCATTCTCTCTCTCTCTCTCATTCTCTCTCTCTCTCTCATTCACTCTCTCACCTCTCTCCTCTCTTCCTCTCTTCTCTCTCTCTCTCTCTCTCTCTCCCTCTCTCTCTCTCTTCACTCTCTCTTCACCTCTCTCTACTCTCTCTCTCTCTCTCTCTCTCTCTCTCATTCACGGTCTCTCCTCCTCTCTCTCTCTCCTCATCCTCTTCTCTACTCGTCTCTCAACTCTCTCATTCGTCAGACTCTCTCTCCTCACTCTCATTCTCTCACCACCTCTCTCTAGTCTCTCTTCTCTCTCTCTCTCTCTCTCTCTCTCTCTCTCTCTCTCTCTCTCTCTCCTCAGCCTCATTCACTCTCTCTCACTCTCATTCACTGTCTCTCACTCTCCTTCTCTCTCTCTCTCCTCTCTACTCTCCTTCTCTCCTCTCTCTCTCGCACTCACTCACTCTCTCCACACTTCCACATCTCTCTCTCTCTCTATTCACTCCTTCCTCCCTTTCTCTCTCTCCTCTCGTCTACTCTACTCCTTCTCTCCTCTCTCTACTCTATCTCTTCCTACATTCCCACACGTCTCGTAGATCTCTCCTCTCTCTCCCTCCTCTCATCCACTCATTCTTCTCTCTATCTCACTCTCTCTTTTCTCTCCTCCTCTTTCTCTTTCTCTCTCTCTCTTTCTCTCACTCTCTCTTCTCTCTCTCTCTCTCTCTCCTCTCTCTAAACACTTCTCTCACTCTCATCTCTCTCTTTCTCTCTCCTCTCTTCTTCACGCTCTCTCATCTCTCATCTTCTCTCTCTCGCTCCATCACTCTCACTCTCTCTCTCTCTCTTCTCTCTCTCACTTCACCTCTCTCTTCTTCCTCATCTCTCTCCTCTCTCTCTCATCTCTCCTCTCTCCTCTCTCTCTTCTCATTCACTCTCTCTCTTTCTCTCTCTTCACTCTCTCTCTCTTTTTTCTCTCAATCTCTCTCTCTCTTTAAACCACTCTCTCTCCTCTCCTATTCACTCTCTCTCTCTCTCCCATTTTCTCTCCTCTCTCCTCTCTTCATTCACGTCTCTCTCACTCTCATTCCTCTCTATTCTTCACATTCTCTCTCTTTCTCCCTCTCTACAACAATCTGGGGCCTCGACTCTTCACCTCCCTCTCTTCTCTCCTCATTTCAACTCTCTCTACTTCTCTCTCTCTCACTCTCTTCTCTCATTCACTCTCTTCTCTCTCCTCTCTACTCTCTTCTCTCCTCATTCTAC
>NW_028234417.1:11502199-11512199 GCF_977035675.1 Penaeus japonicus | reverse complement strand
AAAGTCAAATATGTAGGGAAAAAACAATAGGGCCTCGAAAAGGAACATTACTACGTGTTTTGTGCATGTGTGTGAATGTACGTATGCCTCTGTGTGTGTGTGTGTGTGTGTGTGTGTGTGTGTGTGTGTGTGTGTGTGTGTGTGTGTGTGTGTGTGTGTGTGTGTGTGTGTGTGTGTGTGTGTGTGTGTCATTTGTGAAATTAATATTTTTTATATTATGGTCTTTGTGTGTTCATTTATCTCTTTGTCATGTCATCATTATTATTTATTGCTGACTTATACTTTTCCTATTGCCTAATGCTTTGTGCTGCACTTCCACATTCCTCTTCATAATCACTCTCAACCTCTACTTCTACCCTGTACTACCACTTCTACCACCACTGCTACTGCTTCAACAGTTACTATTCCTAGTATTTCTTTATTTCTATTACTATTGCTTCTTTATTTCTATTACAACTTGTCCAACAGATTTTACTATTGGATTTACTACTACTACCTCTACTAGTACCACAATTGCTACTACCATTTCTACTGCAAATAGACTGCTGATGATTTATGATTAACATTATCACTAGTATAGTTATTTGGTGTTATTAGTAGGGTTTTACCATGTTTATTGTTATATCTAGTTACCTAAATCAAGAGCTGCTTTAAATGCACATAAACTGCAGCAATCATAAGAAAAAATAAATCTGAACATATCTTTAGTCCATTCGCGCCGGATGACGTGTTGACATGTTTCGTGGTTTTTGCGTCAGACGCCAATGACGAGATATCTGGGCAAGGCCGGCGCTCGGGGTAAGCGAGCGGGTAGCCCAGGCTCGCGGCTTGTGTACCTGAGAATCTCAATGCATTAGGCTTATGATTTTGAAAACCCTGGCATTACGATCATTCAAAGCTGGAATTGCCCCAGCGTGAATGGGTTAACTTAACCCTTAACCCAATCCCGACGGGCCCAGCAAAAAGTGGCAACTCCCTATGCTGGGCCTATGCATTAATGCATCGGGAACGTCACACTAGTGTGTCTCCCCGTCATCAGGCATTTAGCCATGTCACATAGGTGTGACACACCATCATCATAGGGTTAAGCTCCAGGGTTTGTTTAAGGTATCCCTTTCTATGCTGCTGGCACATGGCTCTATGATGGAGGATTGGTGGGGGTAGTGGACAGGGTGTAGAAAGCCTGGCATCTTTCAACCACACAATCTCAGGTGTAGGCTGGCACCAAGGGGTTCAAAAGTTTTTTTTTTTTTTTTTTTTAGATCTGAAGGAAAATTATGTTTGCAAGCAGGTGACTAGGTTTTTGGTGTAGTTGTGAGGCTGATGGTAGTTGTATTATTTGAATTGTATTGAATATTTGAATTGTATAGAATAATTCCTAGAACAAATCTATGTCTTTTGTTTTAGTTCTCACCTTGACAAGTATTCAATTGTTGTTTTTTTCTAAGTGATCTTTGCTATCACTCTTGATATTATCCTATTTGATATTATAAGTTAAGGTCCCTCTTTATGCAATTATTTTAGATTTCTGCTACTAATGTTTTAGATATTTGTTTGAGATAAGGCCATGAAGTTGTTTTTTTTAAGGCTAAGATGCACTTGACAGGATAATAAAGATGATTATTTAGTGATAGATGGGTTGGTAATGATCATGATTTGAAATGCAACAAAGCTGTTCAAATAATGTTACAACATATAAATGTATATATATATTACAACAGTTTAAAATTCCTAAATTCACAGTTTTACCTTGGAAAAAAAAAGTATAAGGTAATACCTTAAGTAACTGTTTGTTTTATGTTTCAGGAAACACAATGGGTGACAGACAGCGTAATTTTGCGCAATATGCTACAGCCCTGAACCAATATGCAAGTAAGTCCTTCCTCAGTTTAACT
The DNA here is from genome assembly GCF_977035675.1 of Penaeus japonicus. Classification (NCBI taxonomy): domain Eukaryota; kingdom Metazoa; phylum Arthropoda; class Malacostraca; order Decapoda; family Penaeidae; genus Penaeus; species Penaeus japonicus. Next base: position 11,510,304 of record NW_028234417.1, on the reverse strand, counting down.
CCAAGGCTGTTTATCTTTTGGCAGGTTGTATGACTTATAGAAACATGAATATAGATTAAGTTGCTGTTATATGATGGATATTACTGTTTTGGAACTTGTTTTAACTTCTTTTTGTGCTCATTGTCTCTTTTCCTGTGATAGTTTCCATCTGATTTCTTTTCCCTTCTTTTCTTTCTTTAAACTCTTTCCCTTTTCATGCACCACTCCTCCATTTCTATTTTTCCTTGACTTCCTGTCATCAAAATTTTTTTTCTTTTTCTTGCCTTGCTTCCTCCCTTGACCGTGCTCTCCTCCTCCTCCTCCTCCTCCTCCTCCTCCTCCTCCTCCTCCTCCTCCTCCTCCTTCTCCTTTCTCCTTGATATCATAATCTTCCTCCTACACCATTTCCTATACCTCTTACACTTCCTCCTCCCCCTCTTTCTCTTCCACATCTGTCATCTGAAATAAACACTAAACTTGAATGGGAAATGACAGATTTTAACAGCGACGGAGGAAGTGCTGAGCGCAGCCGGGACCGGGGTGATGGGGGGAGTGGGGGTGCAGCCCCAGGCACAAATAGCAGCGGCAGTACAGGCAGTAGCAGCAGTGGGAGCAGCGGCGCTAGTCATGGGGGGACGACTGCGGCCGGGAATGCAGCTCTTTGGGGGGAGCTGAGCAGGTCACTCCAGTACAACAACTACCCTGGGTTTGGCTCAGCATGGCAAGGTAACCAGCCTTCCGAAGATGTTTTTCTCTCTGGTGTGTGAGTCTAAGAGATTGTGATTGCAAAAAGGTTGAAAATTAGTTTCTAGAAGATTTGCTAGTCTTCAGTTATTTTTTTCTAAACAAAAATATATAAGTTTGTAAGATTACAAGTAAGAGAAAATGAGGAATTCCTATGAATGTGTGTTTGAAAAACTGGTAAGTTTAGATTTGATATTTATGCCTGTTATAATTTACTTGCAAATTTACTCATTATTTTATAGTGTGATCTAGAGTAGATTGGTGTTTGAATTATTATTTTACATTCTAGAGTGTAACATAGAATATGTATAGCTATACTGCATTTTTTTTAAATTCACCAGTAGAAATGACCCAAGACAAAATTATATGCTAAAACAAAACATAAAAGTTGCACCTCAGTGTCTATCTTTTACAGAGTCAGTGTTTAGTTATGAATCATTTACTCTTATTGGGTTAATTGAAAAACTAATTGACAAACTGATAATTACAGTGCAGTAACATAGAAATTTGAAAGCTTAACTCGATGTATTTTTATTTCAAGTATTGCTCTCTTTTGAATAAAAGTTCTTTTATTTAGTACTTTATTCAGGTGTTTTCTTTTGCTATAGTGATGTTGATGTAATAAAATTATGATATTTAAAAGCAAGTGATTTTTTTTTTTTTTTTTTTGATGAATAATGGCAAGAATAATAATTATCAATTTCATTTTTTCTTTCTTTCTTTAGTCCCCTCCCCCTTCCCTTTTTTTTTTTTTTTTTTACTTAAGTTTTTAGCTTAGTGAATGAAGATGTTGGATGCACCTCCACAACATATATTATATATATATATATATATATATATATATATAATATATATATATATATATATATATATATATATATATATTATATATTATATATATATATATATATATTTTTTTTTTTTTTTTTACATTAGCTCCTTGTATCAGTATTTCTTCAAGGAATGATGATGAAATTGTAAACAAAATAAGAGCTCTAGAGAGAAATAGATATATGTTGTTGCATAGTTGTCAGCACAGAAGTGTTCTTTTGTTTTTTGGTTTTACGTTTTCTTACGGAATGACTTACGGAATTTATGACTTTATGTTCAAAAGAGGATTTACATGTGATAGCTTGAATTTTTTTGTCTACTAAACTTTTGTTTTTGTATGCTAAAACAAAAAATAGATAAATAAAATGTGAATATAAAAAAGAAATATATATATGTATATATATACGTATATATACATATATATATATTTATATATACACACATGCATATATTTATATATATTTATATTTATATTTATATTTATATTTATATATATACATAATGTTTGTAATAGAGCTGTGAGACTGAAATTTAGTTTGAATAACAACAAGATGCAAATCATAATCATAATATTGATCCCTAGAAAAAAAAAGACATACATCTTGAAAATATTAATATAAAAATTACTGTTAGTCAATGCGCTTACTTTCCCGACAGGAGGTGGTGGTGACATGCGGCTGTATGGCTATGGAGGGTATGGGGAGGCGCAGGTGGATGGGCGGGCTGAGGGCCGCTCTGAGAGCCGCGGGGAGGGCCGGCGTGTGCCCAGCAAGGGAGAGACAAAAGCCACTCCCCCACTGCCCCCAGGGATGGCCCCAGGGGTTGGCTCAGCCCTAGCCTCTCTGCAGCAGCTGGTTGCTGGAGGTGGTGATGCTGCTACCGTCTACCGCGTCCTGGCGGCACGACAATATGCTGCTGCTGCTGCTGCCTTAGGAGCACTCCCTGGGGCCCCACCTCCACTTAACACAGCTGCTCTCCATGCTGCCACAGCTCTCTCGTCTCATCACCAACAACAGCAGCAACAACAACAGCAGCAACAACAACAGCAGCAACAGCAACAACAACAACAGCAACAACAACAGCAGCAGCAACAGCAGCAGCAGCAACAGCAGCAGCAGCAGCGAAGGCAACAGCAACAGCAACAACAACAACAACAGCAACAGCAGCAACAACAACAGTTGCAGCAGCAACAGTTGCAGCAGCAGCAGTTGCAGCAGCAGCAGGCAGCTGCCTTGGTTGCTGCTGCTACTGCAGGGCTGAATGGTGAAGGCCTGGGCTTGCATGGGTCATCCCGCATGCAGCAGGTGTCGCCCCAGGGTAGGAAGCATACTCCCCCCGGTCAGGCTGAGATCCGCCACGAGTCCCACGAGCCACAGCCCTCGCCAGGTAGAACGCGTTCTCGTGGCCCAGTTTGTGGTCAGGAAGTGATATGTACTCCTATTTTGGGGAAAGGTTCAAGTGAAGTTGCCATTGGGGTTGATGGTAGTGTTGATGGTGGCAGTGACAGTAGACGTGTACAAAGTGGCAGTGAGAGTGAGGGTGACCAACGATCCAGGCACCGCCGTAAGCAGGAACAGCCTCGGCGTCAAAGTGTGATATATCCTGTAACCGCACAGTCAGAAGGTATTGGAGGAGGAGGTGGTGGTGGTGGAGGTGGAGGAGGTGCTGGTGGAGGAGGAGGTGTAGGAGTAGGAGGAGGAGGTGGAGTGAGTAGTGGTGGTGGAGGAGGAGGAGGAGGAGGGGGAGGAGGAGGTAGTGGTGGTGGTGTTGGTGGTGGTGCAACTGTAGGAGCAGGAAGTAGAGGAGGTGACTCGAGTTCAGATGATTCTCAGGGGTACGACATTCTTCTCACAAGATCCACTGTGGACCACAGAGACTCGCCCCATGACTCTCTCCGTAGTGATTCACCTGGAGATGCCTCCCTTCGGTTAGCCTCCAGCCGAGAGGTGTTTGCCACACAAGGTATGAGTCAGGCAATGAGCCATGCCCTCGCCCATCCTTTTTTAGCTGCCCATCTGAATCCCAGTCAGTTACTACAGGTAGCCCAGACCTCAGTCAGCACAGCTACCACTGTAACTACCACTGGAAAGTCATCTCCACACCCTCAGCAGCAGCAGCTGCAGGTCCGAACTGACCTCCTAGAGCCTCACCCAAGAGAAGCAGAATCTTTTTCTGTGCAGGAACCTGTGAGACCCTTGCCTCCACCACAGATTACCCCACCAGAAATGGATATGAACAATGTAAGGACACCACCTAGTAATGCTTCGGTAGATAGTACTGCTGCACCTGTTAAGAAACGAAGATGTTCTCCAAGCTACTTGGAGAATGATACCAGTGTGAGTGATGTTATAGGTACAATAAGTGATTTAGGGAGAAGTGATGTGGGTGGGAATAATGTGCCCAGTGTGAGTGTTTCAGTGTCTGGTGAGAAGAGTACTGCACATACTTTAAGCCCTGATGTAGAAAGCACCCCAGTAAATGGTCTTAGTGCAACTAGTGAGGCTGTGGTCAAGAGTGCTAGTGGTAGTAGTAGCAACAGTCAGTCATTGTTAAATGTGAGTACGCAAAATAGTGATGCAGATGATATGTTAAACAAAAATATAAGCAAAAATGACCAGGATTATTTTAATGGTGATCACGAAATGCTAGATAGTCCAAGAAAACGTAATAAGAAAAGAAAGTCGGAGAGTGATTCTGTTACTGAAATAGATTATCAAGTTGTGGATGGGCAGCTAGATGAAAGTGGTGAGAACAAGAGAAGGACCAGGCAAAAGAGAGCTGTCTCTTATGTGGAGGATGGAACTGACCCTGTTTTAGAAATGAATGAGGACTCCTCACCAGATGCAACTCCATTGAAAAAGAAAGGTAGAAAATTAAAGGATGCAAGGGAAAGGCTCGAAGGAGAGAGCGACCCTAATCTAGACCAGCAGACTCCCATTGAGCCTGCTAGTTCTCCAGCTCCTACAGCACCTTCAGGGGAAGAACCAGTAAAATCACCTCACAGTTCTCCTACGGGTGGCAGACGTGGGCGGAGTATTGTCCGAGGGGCACCGAGAGGAAGAGGAAGGCTCTTTGGAGCAAATACCCAGGAGTACCCTAATATTACAGAGCCCCTGCATGTAGATACAACACTAGTTCAGGAGCCAGATCTAAGAGTTCCTGGCCCACCACCCATTGTACCTTCTTCCTGTAGCCCAGACGTTTACGACTTTAATGACACCGATAGCGATGGCGTTGGTCGGGGGAAGAAAGGGAAGCGGGGTAGAAAAAAGGGGAGCAGCCCTAAGAAAAATTCCAAGTCACCACTAGACATGGCAAAGTCAAGTATTAGTCCGCGACCCAGAGAACCCCCATCTAAGTCTCCAAGGTCACCAAAGTTTTTTTCTAGTTCTCGTAGTCCCATATCTGAACGAAACAAGGAATGGATGCGAGGCTTTTCCCCACCGGTCCGAGATCTATCCAAGGCTCTTTCTGAAGTCCCTCCCTTGGAAGGTAATGTGGCACCCAGTATTCCAGGAGGACCTTCGGCTGAAAACCCCAAATCCGTACAACTTGAAGAAATCACTGTCAAAGATTCTCAGAGTGATGAATCTCAGGCTGGGGAAAATGCGCAAAAGCCTGACTCCAATATCATCTCTCCAAGACGGAGTAGTAGGAGGAACAAGACTCGAGAAAATCAGGACTTAACCCCTCCAGATGGCAAAGCCATTGAAACCATGGATTCAAGCCTTAACTCCCCTTCCTCTGGCAACTCTAAGGATAACACATTGCTCTCAGGGTCTGTGTCATGCAGTGCACAAAACAAAGAGGAAAAGGATGAGATCGCTGCAGATCTAGCAGCATCGGGGTCACAATTAGCTGATAGTTTAGTTTCTCCCAGTAGTAGAATACGAAAAAGAGGAAAGAGAAGCACTGATCATTTCCAGCCTGACTCAAGTGCAACTCAGGTCGACTCAAATGAGGAAATGCAAGACATTTCCACCACAGAGGAGGAGCCTCCAAAGATCACGGAGGATGTTATCCTAAAAGGTAGTGAAACTTCTGAAGCTGCACCACCACACATTGTGTCCGAAGACCTCCCTAACTCTTCTGTGGACCATGTCACAAAAAATTCACCTCCTAATACTAAGTCGCCAAAAGGGAAAGGAAGGGGTAAAGGAAAGAAAAAGAAGGGAGGGAGATCTCCGAAAGGTAAAGGAAATCAGACTAAAGGTATCATCAGCATAGACACCAATGTGCTTCCACAAGAAACCAAACAGTATCAATCTGTACCTGATGATGCATTTGATAGCAATGAGACTAGTAAGCCAATGGAAGAAAAAGTGAACACACACTGTGTTGAAAAGACATATAGCCAAAAAAATGAATTAGGTGTTCCTACTGCTACTGTACATGATACCTCACTGAAGCCCGAGGATTCTCCACGTAAAGGCAGAGCTAAGAGAGGCGCTGTTAATCTACCTGTACAAAATGCTATGGTGGCTATAGATACGCCATCAAATGGACCCACCATGGAAACCCCTTTATCATATACTACTGATGAAACTGCACCTGTGATAGCACAAATAGAGGAGACAGAATCTCGAGGGAGAAGGCTTAGGGCAAGGAGGGGGAGCATAAAGCAGGACTTGAAACCAGACACAGAAGACCCCACATCTGAAATGCAAGAATCAAAGCTTGATACTCAGGAACTAAGGCATGATACTCAAGAACAAAGACCTGAGATGAAGGAACAAAGTTCTGTGAATCAGGAACCATGTCCTGAAAACAAGGAAGTAAGCCCAGTTATCCAGGAAACATATGCTGAAATCAAGGAGGTCATACCTGAAACTCTTGAATCAAAACCTGAGTTAATGGAATCAAAGCCAGAGGCAGCAGATGTATGCCAGAAATTGGAGACTCCATGTCCATTGCCAAATACAGATATTAATGAATTAGAACCCAGTATTATTTCAGAACAGGAGGTTCAAGAGAACCCTCCCAGTTTGCCTGCTTCTGAACCCGGAGCTCTAGTAGTCCCACATGGGACAGATATGGATGTTGATGCAGAGACAGTGGAAAACATTGCCAAGTTCTTAGAGGAAACTGCTGCTAATATTCCAGGAACGGCTGAGGAAACCTATGCGGACAAGCGTCCCAAACGCTCCTCTCGCCCACCAAGAAAGATGGATGATAATGAGATGAATGATCTTCTGATGTTACTTAACATGGAAGATGAGGAGAGTGAAGATGAAGATTATGTTCCCAAAGACTTGGAAAACTTAGATAGTGCAGCTGAAAGTGAAGATGGAGGAGATAGTATGTGTAATGATGATGATGATGATGATGATGATGGCTTAGATTACAGTGGTGATGAGTTTGAGAATGAGGGTAGTCGAGGGGGAAGTTTGAGTGATCTCCTTAGGGCTAGTGATACTGCGGGTGATAGCAACTTTGTGCCAACAGCCCTTAAACATGGCAAAGGTGGAACTGCCAAACAGAAGGGACTCAAAAAGGATAAAAATAAGAAAGCAAAGACTGACACTTCTAGTGCCAAGAAAGGAAAAGTTGTGAAGGGTAAAGTGAAGATCAACAAGGCGAGAAGTGATGATAGTGAACTTAAAAAGAAGAGTGATGATGGGAAAAAGAAAGGAGATGTAGGGGAAAGAAGAGGGCCTTTTATTCGACTGGATAAAAATGGTTGCAGAGAAGTTATTATAAACACCCCTTATCGTGATGAGGACGAATCAGAAAGACCAATGAGGAAAACTAATATACAGTTCTATTGCAAAATTGAAGCTAAGCAGAAAACTGCAAAAGTTGGTTATAACAGTACACTCCACAACAACTACGATGCCTTCTCCAAAGACACATCCTGGTATTGCTCATTATGCAAGAACTACAGTCATTCGAAGAAGCTGGGTGATCTGTATGGGCCCTACTTCATCGAAGGGCTTACCTTAGTAAAGAAGCAGCATCCACAGGTGGTTGAGGGGCAGGTGGTGGAGTCCTCCTCCCCGTCTGAAGTTGGTAAACTTAAAAAGCGAACTCAGAGGCGGGAGTCTACCTCTGAAGGCCCAGCCGATACACGAAAGGTAAGGTCAACTAAGAGACGAATTTCACTTTTTGGTTTACTCACAGATTGCTTGCTTTATCACATGAATTGAATACTTCATACTTCAAATTCTTGAACAAAGGAATTTGTTCAAGACACCTTATGCTTTTGCTGTTCACTGGTTGCTGAAATGATCAAAGTCACTGTCAGTGATGAACCTCACATTATTTTGCCACAGATTTAAATCAATAGCACATATAACTTTAAAGTCTGTTGTAACCCATAGGCAGGGAAGTATTTTATGATGTACAAGAGTATCCATATATAATAGATTTGATTTTGAAAATGTAGAGTATTAGATATATATATATGATTTTAACTGTGTATTGTGAAGAACGTTATATCAATTATTTAAGTCAGAATGGGGTCTATGTTGTTTATTGAAAGTGTTAATGCAGGCAGGCAATTTTATTTACACTTCTTTACTGATAAATTCATAAATGTTGATGATGTATGA
>NW_028234417.1:11494699-11497199 GCF_977035675.1 Penaeus japonicus | reverse complement strand
ATAACTTAAATATAAATATATGTATAAGTAAAAAATATAAATATATATTCTATATATCTACATATATATAAAAAATATATATATATATAAAATGTATATATGTATATGTGTGTATATATAAGTATAATGTATATATATGTATATTATATATAAATGTATATAATGTGTATATAATTATGTTTATGTATATAATGATATGTGTGTATATAAATGTATATATATATATAAAGTATATATATAAATGTATATATGTATGTATAAATGAATAAATAAAGTATATGTATATATATATGTATTATATAATTATGTATATATGAATGAATATGTATATATATATTTATATTATATATAAATGTATATGTATATATATATGTATAGTAAAATATATGTGTATGTATATATATAGATATATGTGTTATAATATAATATATATATATAAATGTATATAAATGTTATGTATAATGTTATAGATATATGTGTATGTATATGTATAGATATATGTATATAAATATGTAAAGTGTATATATATATGTAAATAAAGTAATATGTATATATATGGTATAATGAATAAATAATGTACATATAAGTATATGTATGTATAGTGTATATGTATAATATAAATATATGTATATGTAATGTCTTATATATATATGTATATTAGAAGTATATAATATGGATATAAAATAAGATATATATATGTATAAATATGAATATGTATGTATATATATATTTAAATGTATGTAAAGTTATATATGTAATATGTATGTATATATATATGTATATATGTGTGACTAAATATGTCATATATATATGTATATGTATATATAGGAGATATATTATATGTATGTATATATATGTATATGTATATTTATGTATATATATATATGTGTTCTGTGTATATGAATATGTAATATATATATGTAATGTATATATATGTATAATGTATACTTATATATATGTATATGTTATGTATATATATATGTATAGGTCTGTATATATATATTGTATAATGTAATAAATGTATATTATGTATAATGCATATAATAATGTATATGTGTATATATATATATATGTATATGTATTTATATATGTATATGTATATGTATATTGTATATTGTATGTATATGTGTCTATATATGTATATATATGTAGATATATTATATATGCATAAGTACTATATGTTATATATATTATAAATATGTATATATATAATTATATGTACAATAATTATATATATGTATATGTGTATAATTATATATATGTTGTATATTATATGCATATTATCGATGTATGTATATATGTAATATTTATATATATGTATATATGTATATGTAGATATATATAGTATATATATATGGTATAGTGTATATATATATATTATATATGATATTGTATATAATTAATGATATATATATGATATAACTGCATCTATATATATATGTATATTAATAATATATATATTATATATATATATATATATATGTATATATATATATGTAATTAATCATATATGTAGAAAATATCTATATTTATATGTATATATGGTTTTTAATATATTTAAATAGGTATATATACTATATATGAATATGTATAATGTGGATATATATGTATATGTATATATAATATGTGTGTATATTATATATATATGTGTAATAGTATATATTTTCGTATATTTATATATATGTTTATATGAATATATTATGTGTATATTTATATTTATAATGTGTATATGTATACATACATGGTGTATATGGGTTTGTAAATCTGTAAAAAGTAAAATATACATACATATACATATATATATATAAATATATAAAAATCTATATAGTACATATGCATAAAATATATATTGTAAGTTAAATATATATATACAATAATAAAAATAAATATATATATAAATATAAACTATATATATATAAACGGTTTTATATATATGAGAATGTATATTGAAAGAATAGATATTTATAATAAATTTTATGTAAAATATATATATAAATATTTATTATGTATATATATGTATATCAATAATATATTGAATGTATAAATATGTATATATATCTAAAAATATATAAACTATAATATATATATATACATATATCTTAAATATATTGTAGTATAGTATAAAATAATAATTCTTAATATATTTATGATATAGTATATTATAAGTTTATATATGTAAGTATATATATATTATATGTATATATATTGTATGTTATATATTAATTATAAGGAATAATATATTGATGTAAATATATAATATATGTATAATATATATATGTATGTATAATTATATGTATTTCTATTAAAAAGAAAGAATGAATAAATTAAATGTAAATATATATTTAATAATAAAACTGTCTTTCAATATAAATTTATGTATACTATAGGAAAGTATGTAATATACAAAATGTATATAGTGTCTATTCTATGTGTAAATATGTATAATAATTATATTAATCTGTAATAAATTATAAGTATATATATATTATGTAAATAATAT
>NW_028234417.1:11487199-11489699 GCF_977035675.1 Penaeus japonicus | reverse complement strand
CATTCATATGATTATTTGTTTTATGTAAGGGGGGGGGGGGGGGGGGGGGGGGGGGGGGGGGGGGGGGGGGGGGGGGGGGGGGGGGGGGGGGGGGGGGGGGGGGGGGGGGGGGGGGGGGGGGGGGGGGGGGGGGGGGGGGGGGGGGGGGGGGGGGGTTGATTCCAACTTCTGTGTTCCATTGTTGTACAAGATATGGAAATGATTTCTTATGGTTCTTTGATACTCACTATTAGCATTATCATTTATCATTGTATAGAGGTGTCTTCCATAAATCTATTTTTATTTATTGCGTAATATCATTGTCCTTTTTAATACCATTTTGTTGTGTCTGCACAGGCCATGGATATTGTTTTGCCAGAAAACCTTGAGGATTTTTTTCTCTTTATTTTTAGCTTTCTGGTAAAGATTTATCTTCTAATTTCTAGCTGATATTGTTTTATCAGGTGGAAATTCAGTTGGTTATGTATGTTTTCTTTTTCTATCTCAATCTCTTTTTATCACGATCCTTTTGCCCTTTCCTTTGAGGAAATTGTTGTTAGTTTATGTGATGAGTAAAGAGTAGGTGAGGAATTGTGCTTTTTTCTCGTTATTTGTTTTTCTTTTTGTCTTTGTTGGTTTATGTTATAGAAGATATTTCAGTGGATTATAATTTTCCAGACTTATTTATTATTTAGGAAAAAGCATTTTGAATGTAGAAGATACTGTATTCCATGAAATCCACAAGTATGCACAAATATGCAATAGTTGACTTGTAGAATATACTATAAATGAACCAAAAATGCAAGAATTTTAACAGTTTGATTTGTCATTATTATTATTATTATTATTATTATTATTATTATTATCAGTTAATTATTATCAATTGATTTTGTATTGTAATGATATAAAATCCTCAGGGAACTCAAGAATAGGGATTTTGAATAAGTGACAGATGTAGCACTGAAAAAATCCTTTTTAAAGATAAGCCTTTCATATTGATTTTTTTTTTTCTTATAGAAAAAATAGTATCTATCACTCGTTTGATATTAATTCCAATTGGTAGATATTTTTGGGGTAATTTTAAAATATTCATACTATGCTATTGCAAACCTGTACCCTTGAAATTTCTGTCATATCAATGCAAATTTCTATATAGTGTTCTGTTGTTTAATGGTCATGTGGCATTTATAAAGTGAGATTTTTTAACAAGTCATTTTATGTTTTGCTAGGAATTTTTAGACAAATGATAGAGATGAAAATGTTGTCTTTGAATGTACAGATGCATTTCCTTGCTTGGTCAGGACAGATGTTAGGCATCTGCTTTGTTTGTGATAAAGTTGTCATGGTCTTTTATTTTTACAGGGAGGGACTGTAGGAATGCATATTATTTTTAATGTATATTTATTTTATGTGAAATATGAAAGTATGTATCTGAAATTTTTTTCATAAAGGAATATCAAATTTATAAATGTTTGAGAACCTTAACTTTTTTTTTTTCTTTTATTTATTTGTTTTCATTTTCATTAATGTTAAATTTCCTTTTTCTTGCAATATAACTGGCCTTTGGATTATTACTGGACTTGTTTACAACCTTGGCAGTGTTTTTAATATATTTTTTCAAGAAGATAGATAGCTTGCATTTTCTTGAGGTTGTTCTTGTGTATAGAGAACTGAAATTACTACCTTAACTTACTGTTTTGACTCCTACAATATTTTGATTTCTGAATAGTCTCCCCTAATATGAATTTACTGAAAGTCTTTATCATATTCTGATGTAAGATGGATTTTGCATAGTTCTATAATGATCAATAGGTGCTATGATCAATGAAATTGATATATTCATCAGTGTGTAGCTAGTTTGACTAAGAATGATGTGGCCAGCAGCTGTCATATACCTGTGTCTGTGTGTTTGTGTGTGTGTGTGCATATTTGTGTGTGTGCGCGTGTGCGTGTGCATATTTGTGTGTGTGTATGTATGTTTGTTTGGTTCTTTGTTTGCGTGTGTCTGTCTGTGTCTGTGTATGTGTGAGCAGAGGAGAAAAAAAAGAGAGAAGTGGAACTTATTACTTTTTTAAATTATTGAGAGGTGAGAGTTAAGATATGATGAGTACACACTACTTCCAACCAATACCTGCATATGATCCGACTAGTCATACTATCTCATCATTTATAATTCTCTATTAATCATTTACTATACTGTGTTAATTGGGATAATATATGTAGTGTTATAGTACTGATGTACGTGTGTGTGTCGATGTATTATGTATGTATGTATGTGTGTGTGCATGTCAGTTGACGTTTTTTGTTGTGCAAATTGCGGGCCTGAGCTTACTGTGCCCTCTGGAAATAGTATTCCAATTTGGACTGAGAAAGCATAAGCCATGTACATTTGTATGTGTGTGTGTATGTATGTGTGTGTATCAGTGTTAGAATTGTTTGTTTTGTGGCATTTGTGTTTTGTTTGGGGTACTAATATCCTGAGTTCTTACTATATATACGTGCCCTCATACTAGGAAATATG
>NW_028234417.1:11477199-11479699 GCF_977035675.1 Penaeus japonicus | reverse complement strand
AAAGAGGCATTTAAGTAAGAGATTCATATAAAGCTTTGGGATGTACTATGGTCACTTGCCAGAAGAATTATCACTCATTTCACTATGATTTCATTATTTTGTGATAAGTAATCACTGTAATATCTTATTCAAGTTCACAATTATCCCCTTGGTTGTTCCAGTTCAAAATGAAGCATTTTGAATGGAGTGGTGAAGACCAGTGTATTAATTGTAATATTAATCAAATTTATTCTGTGAAGCAAGATACTCACATCCTTTTTTTTTAAGTGATTGTAGTAATTTTGAGAAGCATTATTCTAGAAACTAAATTTGTATATCATTTGGGAATGAATAAGGCATAATGAATACTTCAGGTAATTTGTAATGCATACAAAGCAGTTCTAATATGCAATCCACTTCATGTAGAAACTTGAAAGGTATCAAAGTATGAATTCTAGCAATTTATCAGTATTACACATACTTCTTAAGTATTATTGAATGAGTTAGTATATGTAGTATTTTTTATTCTATGCATTGAGGATCTTTCACAAGAAGAAAAATTTGCCTTACATTTTCCCATACCTACTGGACAAGTATTTCATGAGAATTTGAGAATGATTTTGATGGCAAACCAGATGGCACAAGCTGTTTGGTAGTGAATGATAGGGAGATGCAAAGCATTGTATACTAATTTGAAGTCATAATAGAACTGTAATGCTAAACAGTATCACATAAACCTGCAGCTAGCCAGTTATCATTACCTTGTAAGATTTTCTATTATAATAAGTTAGAAGATATAGATATTATGATGTTAAAAGGACTGATTGTCATATTAAACTGTTGGGAATATGATGATTTTAAAGATTTTGTCAAGAAAAAAAATCAGCATTTTTATGCTAGTTGTTGAAGGTCATAATTTAACTTTCAAGAATAGCTTAGGAGTTTATTACATAGCTCTATGTTTTTTATTTTTTCAAAGCCCACTTACACCAGTTTCAGCTGGAGGTGAATCTTAGGTGCATCACTGTTTACTAAATAGTCACATGTAATTTCTGTAAATAAGCATTGGCATCATATGAAAATGTGACAGGAAACTTCTATCTTTTTTTTAATTTCTTGTTTCTTAACCCAATACCGCCGGCCACAGACGGCTATTATGTAATATGATAGCGCCGGGTGCTGGCATACGCCGTCAATGATATAATTGATTTAGGCCTATGCGTTTGAGAGCCCCGGCATTGAAGCCATAAAACACGAAACAGTCCCGGCGGGAATGGGTTAACAAATCCACATGTATCTTTTTCAAGGATCTCAAAGAGACTACTGTCAATCTATATTCACATCCATCCTTGTCCACACACACAAATACTTTAGTTTATGAAGTAAGCGATCTTTAGATGGCCAATGACAAGTGGAGTTTGGAATGAAATAAGAGAATGGGAATGTATGAAAGTGTTTCTTCCTCTTAATCGTAATGATGGTCAGTTTATTGTTAGTAGTAAGGATTATATTTAATTATTAGTAACTACATAGAAAGAGATATATATTTGTTTGTCTTGTAAATTATCAGATTTTATTTTGAGGGCATTTTTCTTTATGGCATTTGATTTCTTAGCACACACACACACACACATATATATATATATATATATATATATATATATATATATATATATATATATATATATATATATATCTATGTATGTATATATTTATGTATGTATGTATGTATGTATGTATGTATTTCAGATGACAGCATCTGTTTGTTGTAGAACACAAAGACAAGAAATTAGTAAAGTGGGTTATTTTGAACAGCTGTTTGTTATTCTTATTTGTATTTCAGTTGACTTTGTTTCCATCCCAAGTGTTGTATTGTGAAAATCTGTTGTGCATTTTTAATTTTACCAAAGCCAAAGTGTTGAGTTGTGTTGATACTCCATCTATTTTTCTATGATGGTATCTTTTATCTCCTTGATTTCCCCTTGAAAGATGAATGGTAAATGGCATAGGTCAGGAGCATGATGATGTACATATCTGTGAAGTGATCTTTAAAATATTTCTTTTTTATTTTTATATAAAAAAAAAAAAAGTGGGAGACATCATAGAAATTAATTTCTTTCCCCTCAGATCATAGAGTAACTAGAGTTTATCCTCTTCAAGTTTACTCTTAGCATGTTATATTTAGCTGTAATATTACAGTTAAGCCAAAGGTGAACTCATGTTCTAGTGTTGAGGAAAATGGGATTTTGTATCACGGGTGTGCAGACTCGATGAGGAAGTATTTCACAATGCTATATCCAGTTTTTGAAGGATATTTATCATTTAGAAATATATAGGTCTTTTCTTATAGTACATAGTGTTGGTATTTATCAGTCTTTATTTGTACAATGATTTTGATTTTTCAAATGATTTTTTCTTCATTTATTTCTTTTTGTTTTTACACACATTTTCATATATGGCTTAAATGAATCTGTAAGGAGCTGCATCAGAATAAAAAGCACCTGATGACAAAGATGATGCT
>NW_028234417.1:11462199-11469699 GCF_977035675.1 Penaeus japonicus | reverse complement strand
TGTGTGTGTGTGTGTGTGTTGGGTGTTGGGTGTGTGTGTGTGTGTGTGTTGGGTGTGTGCAGCGTGTGTGTGTGTGTATGTGTGTGTGTGTGTGTGTGTGTGTGTGTGTGTGTGTGTGTGTGTGTGTGTGTGTGTGTGTGTGTGTGTGTGTGTGTGTGTGTGTGTGTGTGTGTGTGTGTGTGTGTGTGTGTGTGTGTGTGTGTGTGTGTGTATGTGTCTGTGTGAATGTGTGTGAATGTATATGTCTGTGTGAGTGCGCATGTGCGTGTGCGTGTGCACGTGCATTTCCATGTGCTTGTATTTGTGTATGTATATGTGAGTATATGTACATATACTTAAAAGAGATAAAAAACCCTGCAAGCATGCATCTACAAGAATAACTACAGGTAATTTTCCTCTGAATTTACTAAAAGAAAAATCACAGCATTGGGTTGGTAAGGCTCTCAAGACCCATTTTCAGATTCTGAACCTGTAGGCAGAGATGAGGTAGAGGAACAAGTGAAGATGGTCACGAATGACAACATCATATCGCGGCAAGTAAGTACGGAGCTCGCAGAGCCCAAGTTTCATTGACTCAAATAAGTCTTTGATAATCATAGTAGATATGTCTAAAACTGATATCAGAGGGCCCTTTGAGAATGTGATTAAAATAATAATATGCGGAAAAGGACTCATTCTTACAACACATTGCCATAAAACTGATTATTTGTCGACATATCAACTGTATATGATGTATATGTATCAGCTCTACAATATATACTGCCAGAATCTTTCAGCTACAAAAGGCCTTGCATAAACACCTCAGTACTATGAGTGTGAGAATGATCCACGTATGATCTTCTATATCATAATCAACTAAATCACACAACACAAACATTTCATCATCACACTGGAATATTCAATGAAATAGACTTATGTTACGTATAAATTTGGCTGTTATTGTCCTTACCCAAAATATATGACATTTGATGCAATGGCCATATTGCACACATTTGTAACTTCAATTTCTACTTCTTTAGCATGAAGGAATTACAAAGAGGTATTGATGAAAAAGAATGATAGGAAAATACAGTGAAACATATATATTATATTTGGCCACATTAAGAAAGAAAAGATAAAGAAAAGACAAAAATAATCAACACAGGAACAAATGGAATCCATTATATAGTCATTTTCTTAAATACTAATTATGGCTTTCCTTCAAATAATCCATGTTAATAAGTAAAATAATTGTAACAATAACGGTAATAATAATAATAATAATAATAATAATAATAATAATATAATAATAGTAATGATGATAATGATTTAAAAAAAAATAATAATAATAAAAATAAATACAACAACAAGAGAGATAATTTCAGAGTGTACAATCACTCTCATCCAAGTTTATGTGATTGTTTACATGTAGCAATCTTACCTACACTTCTCAAATTATGCACGCCTTTGTGTTACAGATGTACTGTATATTAGTGAAATGTTAGTCAATCTAAAAATGACAATATTCTTATTTTTACACATAAACATCATGTTTTGTATTATAAACTCAAAATGCTTCACATCTTGATAGTGTTAACCCTTCACTGCTCAAAAGCATAAATATACCAACCCAGATGTCAAGCCCTTTGAGAAAAGCTTGCATATCCATCATATAAAAAACTGCCAGGAGAGAAAGGATTGTGGATGAATAAATGTTATGAAGGTAAACAAATAGTTAACCATCAGCATACACTGAAATGTGAAAGTAGTATTTGTCTGTCATCTTTAAGCAGTAAAGGGTTATAGGAAATAAAGTTTAAAGGAGAGAAATAATGAAAGTGAGACTATGAATAGACACATAAATTCCCTTGAATAAATATTGGCATTAAAAGGCTAATCAATATAAAAGATAAGATTAGATAAGAAATCAGCATCGTATATGACATATTGAGCATATATAAAGCGACGTATATCGCATATATATATAAACTGAACTGAACTGAATATAAAAGTATGAATAGAAGAAATCATATATATATATATATATATATTATATATATATATATATATATCCATATATATATATATATATATATATATATATATATATATATATATATATATATATATATATATATATATCACACAAAAGAAAGCCTTTCATTTTAATCTTGAAATAAAGTTATCGTTAAAGAATGATTAGTATTTTCCCATTATCCATACAGCTTTTTTCATATTCAATCTCATGACAAAAGATTCTAAACCTGTAGTATCAGGGAAATATTAAATAAATATAGAAAACTGGACAAAAGACTCAGAAATAAAAATATTCAGAAAGGGAGAGGAATGAAAGCCCTACATGAATATATGAAGTACACTAAAAAACAACATGAAACAAACCCTATCTCATAAATGATTAATCCCTATCTAACACTAACAATGTTCCAAATGAGGAATATGAACTGCAAAGAAAGAAAGGAATATGCTTGAAGCATTAATTAAATGCTATCAATGTTTATCAACCCATATCCAATTACGTTAGTCACTCAAGAAAAAATCATATGTTTCATGCATGACTCCAATAAAAAGCAGCACATGTTTTCTGCATATTTTCTTCCTATTCCATCTGTCATGCAAAACCTAGATTTACAATTTACTGTGGTACTTATAAAGAGAGAAAGACAGGAAAAAATGCAAGGAGTGTATGAACTTCATGGGTTTCCCGTTCTCACAAACATCTCAAGACATAATGTTAGCACCAAAAATTATTTTATTTATTTTGATAGTCCTACATCACACATAGGGAGGCTAAACATGCCACAGTCTCTGTTTAGTGAGTTACATGCTAAGAAGGATTTTTAAAAAATATCTAAATATAGCATCTGGTCCCAATATTTTCTAATAGTCCGATTAAGAAAAATAACTAAAGGCTAATAAAACTGCCTGCAAAGAAATACCAAAGAAGAGGAATCAAAATTAATCTGATATCAAACAGTAGTAATGAATCCCTTAAATTCACTTTCTAAGACACAAATGTAAATACCAAAAAATGTAAAAAAAAAAAAAATAATAATAATAAAATAAAAATACTATAACTTAAAAAATGAGAAGTATACAAATCCATGAAAAAGACTTCAATGGCACTGCAATTTTCATGCAGCACACATACTTGATCCTTTTACACAAATCTTCGCACTCTGTTCAATGTAATACTTGTAGTAGTCTGTCTTACACAGCCATCTGTTTTTCAGAACCATAATAAGCTTCCTCCAAGATAACATGGTAAGTTGTGCCATCATCAACCTGTATGAGCACATTCTGTTTGTACCAATCTCTTCTGCAATTTTGTTCATTTACTGTACAGTGTTAGAGTTAACTTGTTTGGCGAGATTTCTTGCTTGAACTCTCCAAATGCAAGGGATGAAGAACAGCATCAGTCCCGAGATAGCTATCATACTGCCAGCAAGAAGAAAGCTGTAGTCATAGGAGCCAGTCATATCAAAGAGAGTACCTGAAAAACAAAAAGTGAAAAGATGTGTTCATCAAGAAAAAGTAATTTCTCAACCTTAAATACATTCACATAGACACACTTGTAAAAATAAACATATACATCATACAAACAGCATACAGATACATACCACATATTGGTGGGCCAATAACAGACGCAATTCCTTGGAACATAAGCAAAAGACCAAAGGCATTAGTGAGTCTCTCCATCCCCAGTAGATCCACAAGCACAACAGAGGTTAGTCCAACATAAGCGCCAGACATAGATCCGAAGACTACTGCATAAAAGATCTGAGACGCATAACTGTAAAACCAAATGCTCACACAGGTACCTGTTGATGAGAAAAGAGAAAAAGTTACTTCCGTCCCTAGCAATAAGTCTTTATAAATGGAATTAATGTACATGAACATGTTTACAGGATTATATAAAAACAGAAGTAATATTACTTTTTTCTTTTCTTTAACATCTATCTTGAATATTCAAATTGCATAACATTTTATCAAATAAAAAATAAGCCTATTCCATGTGCTACATTTTAATAATTTCTGAATTTCAACCCTGACAACTCTTTTAATAACCATATTTTGTCTTTCATAAGAAACTTATAAATCCTTTTGAAAAGTTTTGATATCTTTTCTAGTCAAGACAAATATTCAACCAAATAATTCTAAATGGCTGTTATTTTAAAATTCTCACCAAAGGTCATAAAAGTAATTTAAAAAAATGAAAAGAAAAACAAAAAAATCTTTGCCCTTATACTAATGTGAGACCACTCACCAATTCCACAGAGGGTGAGAGCTATATTGTAGAGGTACAGGCGATTGACCCAAGGCTGATCGGAAATATAACCGAGCACGATACGGCTCACTGTATTTGAAATGCCAACGACAGCCAGTAAATATGAGGAATCTTTGTCAGAGATACCAAGTTGTCTGGCACGATCCTGAAAAGGAAGCATTGTGTTCTGTAACTCCTGTGAACAGTTAATCCAAAAATATTTTTGTTAAAAAATAAAAATTGTCAATTTTTTTTCATCCTTGAAAAACTAATTTGAAGAAGTGGCTAATAATTAGGGAAATTTATAAAACTTACTAGTCACTTCAGACAATGCAAATTTACAATTTACGCACTGAAATTAGTGAATAATAACCAATAACATCACTGCATCCAAACGATGATCCCTCCTAGCAAGCCACCTGCAGGGACATGGCCCCGGGCCCTCCTTAATTCCTCCTGGCAGGCTTGACTGATCTGCCCAAGGTAAGACTTTTTTGGTTGTCCAGTTGGGCTCCTCCTCCCAGGGGTTACCTCTGCTGGAAACTACCAGGTGGGCAGGATCCTACTCAGGGAGTTGTGCCAAATGTCCATAATGTCTGAGTTGGTGGTCCCAGATTGTGCAAGTAACAGGTGATAAGCCAGTCTCAAGGTGCAGTCATTGTTTGAACACATGATCCTGCCCACTATACCCCATATAGAGACATGCTGCAAACGTTATCAAGACATGATTCTATGGCACAAGATAAGGTCAAAGTCTTGCTGCCATACGGTAAGACTGGCAATATCAGGTCCTTTACAACACATACCTTGGTTCTTCTGTACAGGTTCTGCTATCTCCAAATATTCATGTCGGGCTAGTTCATGGCTCCTGTTGCCACAAGCACACATTGACTAAGTGGGCTCTCCTAACAGACACCCAGAATCCTGGATTTGGTCATGTTCCAAGAGACCTCCAGACCCAAGGTCTTTGCCTCAATGGTAAATGCAAGCAGAACCCCCTGTAGAATCTCCAGAGATTTAGAGAGGAAGGCAACATCCTCAGCAAAGGCAAAGTTAATGGCCTTGATATTACACAGTGTTGCTCTGCATAAATTTTGGATAACAATTCTATACAAAATCCAGTCCATGCAAGTGTTAAAAGATGTTGGAGCTAGGACACAGTCCTGCTTTTGGTACCAGTATACAGGTTTGCTATTAATACAATAATCTTGGAATTCCTCCAAGTTTCAGGATCTCCTAAATTGATTCACAAAGAACAGTGTAGGATGCGAGCAACCTATGCCTAAACTCTTGACAGCGCTCAACGATGACATGAAGCACAAGGATAGAGTTATTGTGGATTTGGCAAGAGTGAATCTGGAATTCTCAGGTCTCTGGTGCCTCTGTGAATGGCCTATGATATGTCTCTGAAGAATGTTGAGTAGGGTAATTCCTGAATGAGGGATGACCCTGCCCCTCAACAGGTCTGGAGGAATGGTATTGCATTGCCAGAGGATCTGAGATGATCTGTCCATCCACTGTGGGAAGGGCTTCAAATTCAGATTTCTCAATTAAGAAATGTTCTTAAATCTCCTCAGCAAGGTTCCTTATATACTGTTCCTCCTCCTTCCTCAAGTATCTGAGTTCTATGCACCAGAGATTGATGCAAGCTTATATTGCCAGCCACCTGAGCCATGTGGCACACCTCTGTGACCTTTAGTATCTCCTGAGATGAAGTTCTGTTTTGCTCTTGGGAGGACTCTAATAGACTCCTGAACCGCATTTAAAGATGTACCACAAATCTGCCAAGTCCGTCAGACTGTCAAGCTCTGTGAAGCAATTAAAGGTAGCTACGGCAAAACTCCAAGCACACTCCTCTTTCCTTCATCTGTAAAATGAAGCACCCTAGGGCAATTACTGGATGGAAACGGGGATTTGAATGTTGGTCAGTGCTACATATCTCTGCACTCCAGTAACCCCTAGTTTTTAAGGATCCTCCAATGAGTCTGTTGGGGTAGTGGTACCAGGAGCCATAGACCCTAAGGAGACTATTCTCGCTGCTAGTATCATCTCTTTAGCCATGGGGACCAACGGATATCTCGATCACAGAAAACAAAGATATCTCACCAAAGACAGCTATCAGCCACGGATGGGATTTTGGCGTAGAATATCATTTTCACATCAAGTTTTAGTAGAAGCATACACAGCAATAAGAGACAATGAAGCCAAACCAGTGCTTCAGTCTCAGTACCATTATAGTCTCATCAACTGGAGCTACCTCTTCTACCAAAGGCTGATGTCTACTGGAGATGACTATGGCTATCTCCTGGAGATAGTGAACATTGCTGCAGCTCAACCAGATGTAAGTGTAGCCATGATCACTAATTGTGCTACTGCCAGGTCTTCTCACCTCCAAGAGGACAGCCACCTACACCTTCAGAGGCCTCACTTCCATTTACTTAGTGGCAGTTAATCATCCTGATGCAAATGACTGATGTTCCATGCCCCCATTACAAACTGTTGGAGGCTGTCACTCGGGGTGGGTGCCACCACTGCTACCCTCCCTGCCTTACCCCAAGATATAAACCAGGTAATAATCTCCACACACGAAAAATAAAACTTACCACAATGAAAATATAGGGAGCATTAAATCCAATAGATGTACAAAAATTAGAGAAGGCAAAGAGGAGGAAGATTCCATCAACCAGAAGCTCCCAATCCATAAGGCTCTTCATGGCATCCCGCGTCTCCCTTGAGCATGGCACACATCCACACACCTGTAGGAAGTTACTCTCTGATAGTTTATCCTAAATTTGTCATAAGACTGAAGGTTTACATTTCACTCCTTGTTTGAATACATGAATAGCAGAATAACATGCAGGTAAAATTGTGAATAATACCCCATATTGGCTATATCACTCTATACAGCAATATGACCATATTCAATTTTTGGGTGTACTGCAATGAAAAGAGGTTTCATTCTATATACTCCAAAATTGTGGCATAAAAAAAATGAATAACCTCTTCATACTAATATTGTATATCATACAGCTCATGGAAAACCTTTTTTACATAAGCAAAGAAAGTAAATATTCCTATAAATAAAAAATACATTTAACACCAGAGTATCCCAAACTAGTATAGACTTTCTTAGCAAACTAACCTTTGCTTTCTCCACTTCGCTGGGTGTCTCCTCTGCACCTGGGAGCCTTACTATTGAAGCCCTGTAACTGTGTGGATCCTGTCTGAGGGGGAAA
>NW_028234417.1:11449699-11454699 GCF_977035675.1 Penaeus japonicus | reverse complement strand
CAGAGAGGAAAAGAAAGAGACGAAGACGGACAGCCAGTTTCCTTTGTCCCCGCGTGCTGGGGAGCCGCACCGGAGCAGATGGATCGGTGCCAGCAAGTGCATCCTAGAGCACTGTCAACGGGTAGGTCATTAGGGCGCACCTGCCAAGCCAACACATGCATCAAGGTACCCACAGCCCCTCCTGTTGCTAGGGCAACATGGCGAGAGAAGGGGCTTGGGAAAAGGGGTGGGGGAGGGGGCAAGAGTTATCGGTTTAAAGGTTTATTGTATTTTCCCCATTTTATGGCTGGAGCCTTTATATTCGATTAGCATAATTCAATCTGAAAGCTATCTGCAGGATCCAACTTTGCAATCACCGGTTACCGGAAGTTTTCATAACACACTCACTCACTCACTCACTCATTCACACACACACACACAAACACACTCTCTCTCACACACACACACACAAACACACACACACACACACACACACACACACACACACACACACACACACACACACACACACACCAAACTCTGATAGGGAGTAGGGCTTAAGTACGGCTGTCTCTATTACACAAGAGAACATATCTACTCATGGCCAGGTTTGCGTCACCATTGTTTCTTATCTCCTGTTTCTCGTTTCGTGGCAAAGCACAGCGCTCGTAGTGACAACAGAAAAGCAGGCATGGGGTTTAGTCACGAAAGCGCGCAGGCAAACCGGGTAGTCGTGTACAAGCAAGAGCAAAGCGCTCAGCAAAAATCCTTTACTGGAAATTGTAGCAAACTTCGTTGTCTGAGAATCGAGTTACTGCCAAAGCGAGTGATCGTGTTGTGACGTCACAAGGGTGGGTGGGTGTGGTAGACAGAATAAAAGCGATTTATGTAGATTGATGGATGGAATGAGCATAGATTACCCCCAAGAAAGAGTTTGCAAGAGAAAAAGTTTTATTGGACAAATACCCGATCTCGACCGGAAATGAATTTAATGATGGAGATCAAGTGGTCTCTCTGCGAAGGCACTTCTTTCTTATCAGTAACGTTTCTATCTACGGAATATAATACAAAGAAGAAATACAAAAACTTGAAGACTAACCAAATCCGAATTACGAGAATCCCTCTTGGTGCACCACCCTGCTTAAATAAATTCGTAAATAAATGAAAGACGCAAAGACAAAATAAAAATAGGGATTGCGGCACCGGGCGCTTTGCCTGCACAGTCAAATCTTTTGCTTCTAAAACGGCAATTTGCTTCGTGTGACCTGCTATCTTCGGCTCAGACTATTATAAGAACCAGACCACCCTCTTAGTGACCATTCGCGTCAAGCTCCTTTATATCTCTTGTATTTTACTCTGGCTAATGCTTCGGCTCAGGGGTCTATCATCCGGGAAAAAAGTTTGTACGTGTATTTGTAGCGTGGGTTGCTTGTAATTTTTGCGTTGAGTATTTAGTATTCTTAACTGTAACACAGCGTAATTTCACGGGATGATAATTTCATCAAAATGATACTCTACAATTCTGTTAAAAATAAAGATCATGATTTAAATAATAATGAAATCATAAGTTATAATAACAATGAAGATCATCACCATAATAATATTGATGGTAATAATAGTACCACTACGACTACTGCTACCACTATTACTACTACTACTAGTAATAGGAATGATAATAAGACTACTAATTTGATGATGATGATAATGATGATGATGATGATGATAGTAGTTATAATAGTGGCGGTGGTGATATGATGAATGAGATGAAGATGACAATAATAATAGTAAGACTCCTTGTATTGAATAAAGATATCAATAATGCCATTTCTAGTTTTTCGAATAACATAGACTTTCTTCCACAAACACACACAAAAACTAAGCATTATAAATATCATGTATTGGTGTTAGAACAGGAATCACATTAGGACAGCCTACCGTAAAGGACTTTTAAGAATCGGAGTTCTTACATATGAGAATATTGCTCCATATGTTTTTCTTTTTCTTATTGGTGTTAGAACAGGAATCACATTAGGACAGCCTACCGTAAAGGACTTTTAAGAATCGGAGTTCTTACATATGAGAATATTGCTCCATATGTTTTTCTTAATAATCCAGCGAAATATGTTAGGTTCAGGAACTGAGGATAAGTAATTCGTCGTTTTCTGATAAGCCACTCGAGACAGCCATGACATCCGCTTTGAACATCAGCTAGGCCTGTCTCGCGTGATAATGCTTCGATAAAACGCGTCTTCCGAGAAAGGATCCGGTCCCTTTCAAAGTTCGAGAAACTTTCGTCAACACAACAGGCGATGGTGTGTCTCCGTCCCCTCCGTTCTGCGTGAATCTTTCCACGGGTCAGTGAAAGACAATGGCTAACAGTGATCCGCGATTCAACACATGTCTAATGCGAACAACATACAGAACGGCCTCGGATCGTTGCTGTAGGCTCTCGTTCCTGCATTTACTCCTGGCTTGCGAAGCCGTGGCTTGATATGTAAAGGAGTGCGGATTTGCAATGGATGTTAGAATTGTTTTAATTTGCATGAGCCAAATGAGGTCAACATTTAGGAACGTTTGTAGGGTTGTTAATGGAGATGTTACCAAAGCGTACCATTAGATCACAGAAGAACGAACAAACATGTTGAGTGCGTGTATGGCTGATGGAAAAGTCCTTCCCAGGGCCCAGACCCCGGCGCCGCTGGCGTCATAGCACTGACACATCAGTGGAAAATTCCCTTCGTGAAGCCATATATAAATAGTCAGTATGCTTTCAGGGGAAGGCGGGATTTTTAAGGGAGAAGTTGAGATCCAAGCTTACGTTAAATTCAAATCATAAGGGCATTCATTTAAGTAATATGAATTGATAAAACCAAACTGACATATCTTAGTCTGGCTACTAGAACGGGGATTCAGACAAATTTCCTCACTTTTTCTTTTGACGTTAAATGATAATAACGAAAAGGTCTGAGTCAGGAGGCTTTTTCTGGGGCGGGTGAGGATGATTTACATGGCCTAATACACGTTGTCACTCGAAAAACGAGAAGAGAACATGCCGTTTCTATCACCCTTTTTTCTTTTATTTTTCGTCAGTGTACCACCGCCAGCTTAGAGGTGTGCTTTCGAGGAATTTGACGGGTGTCTATTTCCGTCTCGAAGCCGCTGCTCCTTCCAATCGAAACGCCATTGGTCGACCAATACCTCATTAACGATATAGTATTCGCATTCCAAAACAAAACAAACAAACAAAAAAAACGTAGTTACGAGTTCACACAATCATTCAATTAGTTTATAATTAAAGGGGACGGAAGTCAAGAGGACAAAAGCTCTGACGCCATACACATGTGCGCTGTCTTGAAGAGTGACTGTTGCCATGACAACAGTGACGTTTCATTGCACTCGTGACACAGTCCAGTTTCACTTAATGACCTAGAGGACATATTGACGATAACTATCAACGGGAAAACAATATATACATGTATGCACATACATGTGTGTATATATATACGACTATAGTCATTTTCATTCAAAGATACCGAGTAAAGGAATTGAAGCTTTAAAGTTAAACAACGAATCTCCATTAAATGTCACTGACACAAACCTGCGCGGCATTGCATAACTTGGCACCTGTCTCATGCACCCGACGACTGTTATTATACATACAGAGGAGATACAGATAATGACATGAGGCAATTAATGAACTTATTTACTGCCATGGCAATTGCGCATAGGAAACTATCAAGTTTAAACAAGAGATGAAAGAAAAAATAACACCATTCAAACAACTCTCTCTACTCAAAAAGAAAAGAAAAGAAAAAAAGCTAACATTGAGCAAAGAGAATTAGAATTAGGAGGAAATGAAAAGAGAGGGAGAGAGAGAGAGAGAGAGAGAGAGAGAGAGAGAGAGAGAGAGAGAGAGAGAGAGAGAGAGAGAATATTAACCCCGTCAATATCAGTTGTTTACAGTGGACCTCACACACTCGAAGGTCGGTGTTCTCGGGGGTAAACTGATGATCAAGTCACGTCCGCGCCGGAAGCCGGTATCAAAGCGAGAAAAAAAAGTTAGCACTCGTACTATCTCCCGCGTCAGCACAGAAGACTCTCATTTCCATTTGTCAGAGAGAGAGAGAGAGAGAGAGAGAGAGAGAGAGAGAGAGAGAGAGAGAGAGAGAGAGAGAGAGAGAGAGAGAGAGAGAGAGAGAGAGAGAGAGAGAGAGAGACTTTTTTGACTTTGACAAGTTTATTAAGACAAATGGTTATTTATATCTCAAAAGGATGAGGAGAGAGAGAGAGAGAGAGAGAGAGAGAGAGAGAGAGAGAGAGAGAGAGAGAGAGAGAGAGAGAGAGAGAGAGAGAGAGAGAGAGAGAGAGAGAGAGAGAGAGAGAGAGAGAGAGAGAGAGAGAGAGAGAGAGAGAGAGAGAGAGAGAGAGAGAGAGAGAGAGAGAGAGAGAGAGAAAGGAGAGAGAAAGAAAAAGAAAAAGATAGAAAGTGAATGTGTGAAAGAGAGTAAAACAAAGACAAGAAAAACATAAAAAGTGAACGAGAGAGAGTAAATCAAAGAAGAAAAAAGTGAATGAGCGAAAGAGAGTAAAGCAAAGAAAGAAGAAAAATAAGTGAATGAGCGAAAGAGAGTAATGCAAAGAAAGAAGAGAAAAAAAGTAGATGACCGAAAGAGAATAGAGCAAAGACAGAAGTAAAAAAAGTGAATGAGCGAAAGAGAGTAAAGCAAAGACAGAAGAAGAAGAAAAAGTGAATGAGCGAAAGAGAGTAAAGCAAAGACAGAAGAAGAAGAAAAAGTGAATGAGCGAAAGAGAGTAAAGCAAAGACAAGAAAAAAAGAAGTGAATAAGCGAAAGAGAGTAAAGCAAAGACAGAAGAAGAAGAAAAAATGAATGAGCGAAAGAGAGTAAAGCAAAGAAAGGCGAAAAGCACATCCCAGTTGAAACCAGTCAAGGCGCCAGCCAACCTTTCCCGAGACAATAGAACGCTTAAGTCGTCCAACTCCCCCAAAACTACACCTCGCA
>NW_028234417.1:11442199-11444699 GCF_977035675.1 Penaeus japonicus | reverse complement strand
CTCGCTCTTCCCCTCTCCTCTTTCCCCTCCACACCTGCCCCTCGAACTGCTGCAACCTGTGCCTGACGTCAGAACTGCAGCCACGTGACAACATCTGCACTGCTGCGAACCCTCTCGCTGTTGCTGCTTTAATTTTGTCCTTGCTCCTACCTGACCTCGACCTGTTTCCACGGTGCCGTCACTGAGGCCAGGCTGGCGCGGTAATTGTCCTTTACTTGTTTTGTTTTCTTCCTCTGGTCATTCTGTCTTCATTGTGAGTTATGCGTTTTGCAAAGCAGGAACAGTATATCGGCTGGAATACATACAAGCATGTACATGCACAAGAACACAGAAATATCGACATAAAGATAGACTGATAGATAGATAGATAGATACACACACACACACACACACACACACACACACACACACACACACACACACACACACACACACATATATATATATATATATATATATGTACATATATATATATTATATATATATGTATATTATATATATATGTATTATATATTATATATATGTATATATATATATATATATATATATATATATGTATATATATATATATATATATATATATATATATATATATATATATATAGAGAGAGAGAGAGAGAGAGAGAGAGAGAGAGAGAGAGAGAGAGAGAGAGAGAGAGAGAGAGAGAGAGAGAGAGATGACAATCCGAACTAGGGGGCGAAGTGATGTGAAGTAGCCACAGAAGTGACTAGTGGGCGCTGAGAATGATCTTGGCGATTTGGCACATGCGTCCGGTACTTCCCATGCTAGCAGTATCCTGGAGAGATAAATGTATTCTCTGGTTTCTGTGTGGAAGGGTATAATACTTTTTCCAATTAAAATTCCATTGATACTGAAGTTCAAATAGGTTTTAGAGAAATGTTCTGTTCGGCTTTTGTTAGCCTAGCCATTACACTATTATCTTTCTCTCTCTCTCGCGTCCTACTTTGGACTCTCATCTGATTACAATGTGAATTAATTCCCGGGAAAATATCATTGCAAATACAGAATAATCTGCTCCATCTTCTAACACTCTCCTGAAAGAAATGCAAATGACACGCGAAGTTGCTTCTTACTCAAAGCATTATCACTGACACTTTTATGAGTCATGAAAGTGCTGCCGAGCCTAAAATTGCACATCCCAACATTCCTCTACAACTCTTTATATCTTACTGATTGTCAGGCTTAAGATGTTATTTTGTGGGAATGAATGCAAGATAATAAGAGTTATGAAGGATTTGGAGAAGGGAAATTCTACAACAGGATCTACAACATTGTGGGAGTAAGAAAGGGAAATCCCAAGCTGAGAGGAAAATAAAGGAGGGGCATCTTCGTGCTTGGCAGATCTAGGTACTCGCTTGATCTGGGGAAATTCTGTTTTAGTCTCTATTGTTTGTTTGTCTATGTGCCCCTATTCTCTCTCTCTATGTCTGTTTGTCTGTCTCTCTAAACATACATCTGTAACCGTCATATCTGTTCCTCTTCTGAAAAAGCACACCAAATATAGTGTTATTTCGTGTGGAAAGGCGCCACTTCCTACTCCCTCACCCCCCACCCCCACCCCCCAGTCCATTGGAACGTGTGGGCGGAACAGACGCAACGAGGAGGAGGAGAACGCGGATGACGGCGAGTTCGGTGCTGACTGAGGCTTTTGCCAGACACAGTTCGAGAGTGAGCTTGTGTGACGAAGAGAGGGAGCGAAGGAGAAGGAGGAAGAGATGGCGGATGAGGGCGAGAAGGTTAAATGAGGAAAGAAGAGATAGATAGATAGATAGAGAGAAGCAAATACTTCCCATTATCAAGCCTAAGCTCAGACGAGACAAATCAATAAGCAGTAGACAGTACCGACCGACGGCAATTGAAGCGTCGCGTGTAGTAGATATTGAGCTAGAATATCTGCCGGTGGCTGCCTGGGCCATCAAGCGCACGCATTGTTAAATGAAGCTAGCAGTCCGTAGCGTTAAGTTGATCTTTGAGTCCTTTCGATGGCATTATATGGTTATACAGACATACATACACGTATACATACATACATATGAATGTGTGTATATATATATATATATATATATATATATATATATATATATATATATTATATATATATATATTTATTTATTTATTTTTAGAGAGAGAGAGAGAGAGAGAGAGAGAGAGAGAGAGAGAGAGAGAGAGAGGGAGAGAAATAGATAGATAAATAGACAGACAAAAAGCCGAATCAGACCGTCTTCCCACCTCAAAGCAGGACTTTACTGGGGTCATTTCGGGGCAGGTGAATTCGGCATAAAACAACTGAATTTTCTTTTGACATAAAATCATAATAATGAGGGCAGTGAACATCCCCGCATCTGTAGGCTGAAATCAGAACAGGTCTCTCAAACAGAACTTGCAAATATGAAGATAACACAGAAATGTCGAGAAAACACGTAAGTGAGACTTGGCGTGTGGATCCGCAGAGTTCCAAGAACAGGCGTTTTGTGAAGT
>NW_028234417.1:11404699-11412199 GCF_977035675.1 Penaeus japonicus | reverse complement strand
TTATATGTATGCATGTAAGTGCATGTATACAGCAACTACGTACACAAACGCACGCACACACATATACACACACACGCACGCACTCCATCAACATTTCTAGAATATTCTTGCTTTGGTGCAAATCATTCGACCCTGAAAAATTTCCTGCCACTTGATAACTAATCAACAGAAATTTAATCACAGTAAATTCACATTTATCTAATCTTAACAAAGTACCCCAGGCAAGTAAGAACAGATTTCTTAGATCCAGACTAAAGCAGAGTCATGCGGCCACTTGAAGCGCCTTAATGCCCTAGAACCATGGACCAATATGAGTAGCTTGAAGCGTGTGTACAAGATATCATCTTATCTATTTCTAATTTGTTCAAGTGGGCAAGTGGGAGAGGAGAGGGGGGAGGGGGCAGGCTGAACTATTCCTCAGCAACCACTTTCCATAGCTTTTTCAGATCAGACACTCTCCTGTACTCAAAAAAGAAGAAAAGAAAAAATGTCCATTATCAAATCAACATTGACTCTCGCTTCCCAAGGTGACATGGACGATCTTATAAACACCTCTTCGAGATTGTGACACTTGTCTTTCGTCTCTTATTCATATCGCTATCTGTACGACGCGTAGGTGGCTAGATAAAAGCTCACAGATTAGAGGTAATAATATTGATAAATTCCTTTGGTCCCGAACGTGATATCAAAACAACACGAAGTTGACATGATATTAATTAAATCCACAATGGGATTAATTCCTATTATCGTTTCTACAATAGTTTCACCAGACTTCGCGATGCTACAAAAGCACTCAGTTCGACCTCCCAATCGCGTCGTCTCCCGATGGCCTTCTCACTGGAATGACTGATAAAGTCTTGAAGGCTAAATTGCTCTTGTGTCATGTGAACTGCAGGTCTGAACTCGGGTATACAACTGCGCCTCATCCCACGGGCACGTAAAGGGATGCGCGGTCTCTGCTTTAAAGGCAGTCACAAAACATTACGCTTCTACCCGTCTAATGAACGCTCAGTTCATTAGACGAAGGAAGACTATATTCTTAACTTATCACGGAGTGGCCTACTAATTTCGTTTTAAAAGATTAGAAGTATATGCACACATCTCTCTCTCTCTTTCTTACACACACACGCGCACATGCACAGTGCACACGCACACACACGCACACGCACGCGCACACACACATACACACCCGGCACACACACACACACACATGCACACACACGCGCGCGCGCGCACACACACGCACACACACACACACAAACGCACACGCACGCACACACACACACACACACACACACACACACACACACACACGCACACGCACACACACGCACACGCACACACAAACGCACACGCACGCACACACACACACTCACACAAACACAATGCGCGGCTAATTCAGTGACAGTTTCAACTTATTTTTATCCTATTTGTAACCTGGCAACTAGATCCTATCACCACATCTGCAAGTGACAATTCTACCCATGAAATTACTATAAAATAATAAATAAATCGTGCATTTTGAAGAGATGAATGACCAGCAGTTTTGCAGTTCGAGACTTTTTTTGTCAAAATTTCCTGCACTGAAAGTAATGCTATGACCAATTTTATATATTGCCATTCGTAATTTCCTCCGACAGATAAAACACAGATGGCGCACCTTCATCGAAATTCCTTTTAAATGAGTTCTGCCGCTCTCAACACGTAACCTTACAGCGGTCTTTAAACAACAAACCGTTTCCTGTACGAATCCCCTCTTGAATTACGCCAATACAAATCCTAATACATTTATATTCAAAGACATAACAGTTCCACGCAGCCAGATTCTTGAATGAATTCCCATTTGAATGGTGAACATCTTAACGTCCACGTACAAACGCACACACATTCTTCCAGGACATAATCCGTTTGTACTCACCGAAGACGTGGATCATGAACGAAGCGAAGACGACCACCCAGCCCCAGCCTCCGTCTGGGGGCGTGGGCATGGTCGTGACCTCCTGGTTTTCCTCGCCTTCGTCTTCCATGTCCCCCTTCCTGGGAGATACTTCGTGTTGTGGGACCGTCATGACTGGGGTGTGTGAGAAACCGGTAGCGGTGGCAAGGTTTTGTCACGAGCTTGTTGAACCGGTTTGTGGTTCTCTTTCCACGCCACCAAGGGCTAGCGAGTTATCGTTTCGCTTCTTGTACTGACCCCTTCTTTCTTCTTTCTTCGTGCTAGTCTGGAATTAGCTTGTAAGTTTATGATTGGCTTGTCAACTAATCACACTTCATAGAAGCGCATCGGCGTGCCAGAGTGATACATACTTTCACTACGAGTGGGCGGCTTTCACTACTAGCGGCGGAGATCTTCAAGTTTAGACTACGGTGAATGTTGGTCATTTGATAACCAGCTATACCTACGTGCTGATTATGTCGTTACCTTCAGCACCTTTTCACGCAGCGCAATCTTATCTCAAAAGACTATCGCCTAAAGGTAGAAATGTAATTGAGTATACGTGATAGTGGCTGGACATTGGCAGTTCTGTTAGTGTATACAGAACATAAGGCTGGAATCGAATCTATTAGGTAATGTATTTGTAAGTATTATCGAGATGTAAGGTGTAACTCTGAACTCTCTCTTTCTCTACGGCCAGCGTGCGCGGAACGTGGCAAACAGGTGATCACAGTAAACAAAGAACTCGGCAGGTTCTCCTTCCGTAAGACTTGGACATCCGGAATAAATCACATCTGAGGATCACATAGAGAGATTTCCTTCAAAACCAGGTAAACTGCCTGCTTGGGAAATCTCCGCTTGGAAGGTAAACCTATAAAGGCCAGATACTGACCACATCTACACTAACCCCTTAGGAGTGAAACTGCTGTGACGAGTCGAACTTTCTTTCGACTCAGGGCGTTAACCATAAGGTCTCGAGTTTTCGTTATCTGTCTACCATCTAGGGGAGTGTGTGCGTCTCCGAGGTTACTACACACTCATTCCCTGACAAAAATCAATGAGTCACTTTGGGATGCAGAGCTGAAACTTGGCGTTTGCCAGCACTCGCTCTTCTCGCCTGCGGTGTTAAGTCGTTCTTCTTAGCATTCAACTTCTTTCCCTCATGAAGACCTTCGTTGAATGTTTCTTCGGAGATCGCCTGCACCGAGTAGCGTAGAGATACAGATTCTACTAGTTCGCGTCTCGTATCAGTTTCTAGCAATGTGCATTCAGTTCTACACTTTTTTCCATGGGAAACAAGATAAATAATACCATACGCGATGGAGAACTAATATGTTTATCACAACGTGCAATCCAAATTATTAAATTGGCGACACTACTCTAAATAAAGGAGTACGGAGACAGGTACCCGAGACAAAGAAAGTCTGCCACATGGATCTCGTCTCGGAGAGCCCAGTGAACGCAGCCTTCTCTCACGAATGTTTGAAGAGCACTGACTGCTGAGTGCGGCGGTCGTCGATAACCTCCGCTTAAAAACGGGAGCCTCCGCTCAGTCGCCGCGTACCCCCCTTTTCCCTCTTCTTCTCATTCTTCTCTTTCTTCTACTTCCTTTGTGTTTCTGGGGAATAGTTATTTAGGACTTAAAAATCGCGGCGTTGCTTCCCGCAAAACAATGCTGACCTGATCTGTTCCACGAGTTTGCCATTGCTGGATCAGTCTAGATGGAAACTCGACTTTGATTTTGTTGTTTTATAGTGAATAACAAGTTTACTCGGAATGACTCAATCTAAAAATAATTTCGTTTTGTGTGGGTGTATCCTTTATACCATTTTTATCATAGTACTTAAACATTAGCTTCTAGACAGGCTATGTGTATAGGCCTATCGTCATAACCGTATGTACGGTACATATAAATTCTGGCTATCAAATGCATATAAATACTAATTCAAATAAACGCAAACATACATATAAGTCACACACACACGCACACACACATACACATACACATACACACACACACATACACACACACACACATACACGTACACACATACACGCACACACACACACACACACACACACACACACACACACACACACATATATATATATATATATATATATATATATATATATATATATAATTCATTTATTTTATCATCTATCTAACAGTTTATCTATCTATATGCACACACCCTTACATGATAACCCTACATATGCCAATAGATAAAATATGCAAAATTGATATATAATCGACCAGCCCAATTTTCCTCGGGAAAATATCAAACCGACCCCAAGCTTTCCTAGAGAAATGGAATAGCAACTGCAGGCACGTGTGTGAACTCGCTCTAAATCAAGCACTTCTATTCGTGTTACACTTTGATCACTCAATCTAGGGAATCCGCGTCGCTCAAGTGCTAGTTCGGGCTTGAAAACAAGTTTGTTTTCCTTCCTTTCTTTTTTGTTTGTTTGGCTGTTCGTTCTTCCTTCTTGCTCGCTCTCCCTCTCTCAGTGATGCAGCCTATTGTGTAAAATAAGAATATCGGCGAACCTTTAGTTCACCTATCATTATATAATGACACACACACATACATACATATATATATGTATATATATATACATATATATATATATATATATATATATATATATATATATATATATATATGTGTTGTGTGTGTGTGTGTGTGTGTGTGTGTGTGTGTGTACACATGTATATTTATATGTATTCATATATATATACACACACACATATATATATATATATATACATAAACATACGTACACATACATGTATGTGTTTATATATATATACATCATAGGAATAAAATATTTAGTTTCGAGGAGGCAACGTTTTAATTCGCCGCCACGCACTGAGCAGACCCAAGCAGGCAAGCAAGCATCCGGTTTACAGCAATTGGGTGTTCTACTGACTCATTTTTCAACCTCACTAGAAAAATAGGTCAGGTTGAGTGTGCGTCTGGTAACAACCGCTCCACCCTTGGCACTGAGGTGGATTCGGAGAGTGGAGCAACCAGCAAATGCAGGTCAGTCCTATCATCATCCACTTGTTTCTAATTCGCTCCTCCCAAGAAAACGAATTTGTTGCCATGGGTTTCGCGATGGTTAGCTTACGGACAGTGAAATGGCCATTGGGTATCATCAGTAGGGACTCTGCTGATGACTGGTCTCTTGTTTTCCCGTATTGCAATAAAACAGATTTTTCCATTCTTTTTTGAGGGTAACAAATATCAGTTAACAAGAATATTATCAAGAATGGATAAAGCATTATATAAAAAAGGATTACAGTAAATGAGTATGTAGTCAAAATGTTTAACATAAGTCTAATTCTATATAGTCCTCAATAAAAAAACAAAACAAAACAAAAAAAAGTTCCACTTACATTTCTATTCTTTTTGAAAGCTAGATTCACGTCGCGACAAGCAGATGTTTATCCAACTGTCTAAGCACCAGGAGTGAAATAATCGAATAACCAGCTAAAGTGACGCTAATATTGTTGACTCGTCTGAGGGTGTTCAGACCTAAAACTACAAGAGATAACTGGCGTGGCCGCTGACTGACAAATTCAAGATAAATCAGCAGGCGAAACAAAGCGAAAGGGACTGTATCAGTTAAGGGAATGTCCCTCTTCTTGAATGAAATCATATGACAAGCAACATGCACTAGATCCAAATAGAAAGCGAAATAAAGGAAATGACAAATAAACATGCCTGTAAAGCTTCATAGAAATGGTTCCAACAGCACTCAGTTCATCCGCACAATTCAGAAGACTTAAAAAATAAAATAAAAACAAAGGTATATCGAAAATTGTAAACATACAACAAGAAGAGTCATTATAAAACTGCCAGTAGACTTGAAATTATGTGTAGATATAAATATTACACGATAGTTGTTGTTTTTTCAACAGATAAATTACAGGGTGAAGAATGGGGAATGTGCTGGCGAACTGGGGGACTCGAAGACCATGTGTGTGTGTGTTTGTGCGTGTGTGCGTGCGTGCGTGTGTGTGCCCGTGTGTGTGAGAGAGAGAGAGAAAAAAAGGCCAGCACGCAGGATGAAAAAAAAAATCGTTATCAGAAGTTACAAAATAGATATACGGAGTACTGACCGGGAATGAACATTTATTGATTCAAGTTTTCGTATTAGAAAAAGAAAAAAACAACATAAAAAACACATTTTCACATATGTGTGAAAGGGATCAGCCATTCAATAATTAGGTGAATCATCTATTCCTCCGTGGTCAGCTGGGGGAATAATAATCCTTTGACGTATCTCAGTTCTGACCTCATGACATGGCAACAGGGATCTTAAGGCAGGCCATATGTGGAGAACAGAAAACACACAATGTTGCGACTTCCTTTTTTCATGGAATTCAAGACATCAAACGAAACTGAACGAAATGACCAAGATGAATATTTAACATCAAAGATATTCTGGAGATACATATTTTTTTCAACATTATCTTTCAGTTTTATGGCGAGACACAAAATTCTTATGACCATCCACATAGGGTTTTAAAAATTTATGTAAAGAGGATAACGAATATACTACTTGTCCTTCTCATGTTATTATTTACATTCCAAAATGATAATTAATTAATTCACTTTTAGCTGCATTTAAATGAGGTTATTAGGACTTATCTGAGAGACATGAATTATATATCCCGTTGAAATAAAATAGCGCCATTACTTATTGTCATTTCCAAAATCTGATATACATCCCCCACCTATTTTAAATTTTAAACAGTTTTAAACCGTTGCATGTACTTCTTTCCCTGGCCGCGTTTTGGCGATTAGAGTCAACACAGATTTTTTTGTTTCAGGTTAGTAGTAAAATTATGGTAAACAGCAAACTATTTTCTGGCAGTCTTTGTAGAAACAGTTGCTTCGTAAATCAGACTGATAAATATTCTGACGTGCGTTAGAACGTGAGAATATGCGTTTATATAAATAGATAGATATACATAGGTCTATGCATCTATACATCTTCTTCCTGTTACACCAACCACCTGCATGTCTTCCCTTGTCATATTCTCTTTGGCCTCTTTTCCTCCTGCTTGGCGGCTCCATCTTCAGCATCCTTTTCCTAACATACCCTGCATCACTCCATATACCCAAGCTATCGCAACTTTGCATCTTTTACTACTTAATATGTTCTACATGAGCTGTCCTTTTCATATACTTGCTCTTAACCCTGTATATTCTTGATACTACCATCTCGCAGAATCTTCAACTCTACCACCTCTAGCTCCGCTTTCCGTCTGTTAGGGAGTGCCATTGCATTTAAACCATAAAACATAGATGGTGTAACTACCGTCTTGTTAACTTTTCCCTTTCATATTTGCGATACTTTTCTATCACAAATTCCTCCTAGCACTCTTCTCCACTCGCTCTACGTTGCTTACACTCTTTTCTTCACTTCTCTATTACAATCACCATTATTTTAAATAACTGACACCGAGTCCCTCAGTTCGTCTACCTTCACCTCCTCTGCCATTCTGCCGCCCTCCCTCTCATTCACGCACATATACTCTTGTCTTGTTC
>NW_028234417.1:11369699-11372199 GCF_977035675.1 Penaeus japonicus | reverse complement strand
AGAGCAAGAGGGCGCACAAGAGCGCTAAAGAGTGGACGAGAGAGCAAGAGAGCGCTAAAGAGAGGAAGAGAGAGCAAGAGAGCGCAAAAGAGCATTAAAGAGAGGAAGAGAGAGCAAGAGAGCGCGAAAGACCGCTAAAGAGAGGAAGAGAGAGCAAGAGAGCGCAAAAGAGCGCTAAAGAGGGCAAGAGAGCGCTAAAGAGAGCAAGAGAGCGCAAAAGAGCGCTAAAGAGAGGAAGAGAGAGCAAGAGAGCGCAAAAGAGCGCTAAAGAGAGGAAGAAAGTGCAAAAGAGAGCTAAAGAGAGGAAGAGAGAGCAAGAGAGCGCTAAAGAGAGGAAGAGAGAGCAAGAGAGCGCAAAAGAGCGCTAAAGAGAGCAAGAGAGCGCAAAAGAGCGCTAAAGAGAGGAAGAGAGAGCAAGAGAGCGCTAAAGAGAGGAAGAGAGAGCAAGAGAGCGCAAAAGAGCGCTAAAGAGAGGAAGAGAGCGCAAAAGAGAGGAAGAGAGAGCAAGAGAGCGCAAAAGAGCGCTAAAGAGAGGAAGAAAGCGCAAAAGAGAGCTAAAGAGAGGAAGAGAGAGCAAGAGAGCGCTAAAGAAAGGAAGAGAGCGCAAAAGAGAGGAAGAGAGAGCAAGAGAGCGCAAAAGAGCGCTAAAGAGAGGAAGAAAGCACAAAAGAGAGCTAAAGAGAGGAAGAGAGAGCAAGAGAGCGCTAAAGAGAGGAAGAGAGAGCAAGAGAGCGCAAAAGAGCGCTAAAGAGAGCAAGAGAGCGCAAAAGAGCGCTAAAGAGAGGAAGAGAGAGCAAGAGAGCGCAAAAGAGCGCTAAAGAGAGGAAGAGAGCGCAAAAGAGAGGAAGAGAGAGCAAGAGAGCGCAAAAGAGCGCTAAAGAGAGGAAGAAAGCGCAAAAGAGCGCTAAAGAGAGGAAGAGAGAGCAAGAGAGCGCTAAAGAGAGGAAGAGAGAGCAAGAGAGCGCAAAAGAGAGGAAGAGAGAGCAAGAGAGCGCAAAAGAGCGCTAAAGAGAGGAAGAAAGCGCAAAAGAGAGCTAAAGAGAGGAAGAGAGAGCAAGAGAGCGCTAAAGAGAGGAAGAGAGAGCAAGAGAGCGCAAAAGAGGGCAAGAGAGCGCAAGAGAGCGCAAGAGAGAGCAAGATACTAAACAAGTGAGAGCCAGAAGGGCGAGAGACTCAAGATCCTGAGCCCTGGCGCGCCCACCTAAATGGAATCGCAAGGAAGGCGGTGATGGAGCCGCCGTAGAGCGCCCCGGCGATGACTGCGAGGAACATGATGGAGCCGCTCACGACCCGACCGCCCGACCACACCGGCCACCAGGTGCTGCCTGGGGAATGCCACGCGACCTTACATCTCTCTCTTATCAGGTATGAAGATTACCACACGATCATACTTTCCTTCGCTATGAGGAATACCACACGTCCATATATCTCATCTGTATTGGGAATATCCCTCGGCTATAGTCTCATCAGTGGTAGAGATACCACACGAACTATTAGGACTTTATATCAACTTTATAAGAAAACAAAATCGGGTCCTATTCATTCATTATCATTACTTTACATGAATCCGAGACTAAAATCTGTCTCAGCTCTATAATTAAATTCTATTGGAACCTTACATCAACCCTCTAACAAGCTAACTTTAATACGCACAAAAGTGACAAACGAAGAAGAATAAGGAGGATGAGGAAGAAGAGGAGAGGAGGAAAAGAAAAAGGAAGGGGAAGATGAGGAGTAGGAGGAAGATGAGGAGTAGGAGGAAGAGAAGAAGAAGAGGAAGAAGGAAGAGGAGAAGGAGGAATAGAAAACAAAGAAGGAGGAGGAGAAGGGCGGGAAAAGGAAGAGAGGAAAAAGAAGAAGACTAACCGTTGAATATGATCATCTTGAGAGCCGCCGCGCAGTAAGCCAAGACGCCTCGTTGACCTTGTTCCTCCTTCAGGCCCAAGGTCGACCTCGCTCTGAGCAGCCACCCTATCATCGCTCCGGCCGCGACTGTTACCACGAAGAGGCTCAGCCACACCTGAAGAAATCAGCGTGCTTACAGTGTTTAGAAAAGAATGCACCAAATGTTTTTTACTTTACATTATACACACACACACACACACATATAAATATATATATATATATATATATATATATATATATATATATATATATATATATATATATATATATAATATATATATATATATATATATAACACACACACATATATACGTATATATATATATATATATATATATATATATATATATATATATATATATATATTATATATATATATATATAAACACGCACGCACACACACATATATATACATATATACATATACAAACATAACGGACGGACAGATACGAATATCTGAGCACGGAGGCTCTAAACCCACGAAGGGCGAGAAGATCTGCAGCAGCAGGAAAGGCCTGATGGCGACCGACGGGGCTTTCGTGAGGATGATGACGTTGTCGGTGTTATAGATGACGCTGAAGTCGATCACGAGGGA
>NW_028234417.1:11359699-11364699 GCF_977035675.1 Penaeus japonicus | reverse complement strand
TTCGATTTCGGGATTCATTCTTATGATAGTTCTGTCGAAACTAAAACTCGGTTTAGCATCAGCTATACTTAAGCAACAAGCCCTTGCAACCATTAATAATCATCTTGAAACTGAATTACACTATCAGTGCTACACTGATGGATCCTTACAGTCCTGAAGCAAACTGAGTTGGCAGGAATAATTCTACTCTACGATTTACTGAAATATGGGAAACAAAACCCATAGAGTTTTGCATGGCTTACTGTATTTAGTAGAGTACTAAAACTTAATCATATTTTTCTCTAGAATCCTTTATCATCAAATATAGAATAGAAGTTGAAATCTCAAAGCAAAACGAAATCACATTAAAAAACTAGTTCACATTGACAACAAGCTTCTTGTATGAATATTTTATCCTTTCGTTCTTGACAATATATAAAGTCGATCCTCTTTAATAAGGGTTAGGTTACTGGAAACTTCACCATTACGTAATAGGAGGTTTAGACGTTCACCGAGTAACTGGCGAGATGCATTTGTTCCAGGAGCATTTTGATTCATGTGATATACTCTTAGCATAGCCCAACATATAACATGTATAGGAGGTTTAGACCAACTTTAACTGGGACGACGTAAAGCAAGAATCATCTCTTATGAAGATTTTAGTTCAATTATATGACACGCTCTACATCCTATACACTATATAAACTATAAGACTAACGAAAAACACCGACATCCCTTACCTTCCCTGCCGTCCTGGAGAACCGACATCCAGCTCAGGCATGACAATGAGAACCCCTTGGATGCCCTCAACCAAATACCCTGACACTTTCTCCATAAGTTCTTGAAAAGTGCGAGAGGTCTTGGTTATATTCTTTCCTCCAGGAAAGTCATTAGAAGTCAAAATCGTGGATTCTGGGTCAACAAAGGTCAAATTCGTGGATTCAGAGTTAAGAGAGGTCGAGTTCGTGGATTCAGGGTCAAGGGATGTCGATTCCACGGATTTAGCATCAAGAGGTGAATAGCTGTTGTCTCCAGGCGGTGGATACGTTATCATGTTTGTAGTGTCAGGTGTGGTTGCCACGACCACCCAAAACCAGTGGGTTCTCTGCCAAAAGGGAAGTCCACGATGATGTCAAATGATGGCAAGAAGCTAAATGACTCGTTTTTGATGTGCCGAAGTAGATGGATTAACCGAGATGAAGATTAATTGTACCATTGTACTGGGGGTTTGTAAAAAAAAAAAAAAAAAAAACATGGATATATTAATGTTATGAACCTGGG
This sequence comes from Penaeus japonicus, assembly GCF_977035675.1. Taxonomy (NCBI): domain Eukaryota; kingdom Metazoa; phylum Arthropoda; class Malacostraca; order Decapoda; family Penaeidae; genus Penaeus; species Penaeus japonicus. Next base: position 11,363,439 of record NW_028234417.1, on the reverse strand, counting down.
CGTTACGGGGTAATAATTACCTGGAGGTTGAGTTGGTTTGAAATATAAAACAGCTTGACCTGAAAAAAAAAAAAAATAAAAATAAAAATATATATACGTATATAATAAATCAGTGGAAATGATGTATAGTCAGTGTATGTCTGAAATCGGTGCTACATACATTGCAGACAATATTTAATGTGGATGGAAAGCCGAGAGAGAAAGGCAAATAGATAGACACATAGACAGATGGACAGGCAGGCAGGCAGACAGACAGATAACGAAACACACACAGACAAGCAAATAACTGAATGTATAGATAGATAAAAGTACAAACACTCAAATATAGAAAAATCAATATATAGACAAACAGACAGGATGAGCTAGCCTTGGATAAAGAAATTCCATATATGAAAAAAGAAAGACGGAAATGGCAGGTAGATAATAAAAATTAAAAACATCAACAAAAAGTGTGGCTAAGGAAAAAGAGAACCACAGGAAAGTGATAAACGGCAGAACGTTGAAGGGAAAGGATGAACGAATCAATCTATTTAAGGGCGAATGGACCACTTCATCAATAAATCAATGCGCAGATAAATGAATGTGAAGCATTGGTACCAAAAAAAAAAAAAAAAAGATAACAAGAAAACGGAAAGTGCAGCAATTTAGGTAGTTAACGCCAAAGAAAAATCATAAGCAAAGCAAACAATATGATGTCTTTTGAGAACCGTTTGTAGGACTTGAGTGATCCAGGCCACATCCCCGACGAGAATCCTTTGTGAGTACATGTGATAGTTCGTCCCTGCGAGGTCCTCCTCCAGGTACGGTGACGTCATCACCCGAGCAGCGACACCTTCCTTCCACAAAGCCGCCACCAAACACTCATCTGCCTCGATATGAAAAAAAAAGATTCAACAGAATCGAAATTAATAAAAAATCAAGGGATATTGTCACGCAAACGACCGAGGTATTACTCATAACAAGGACGCATTCATCACATTTATTATTTGGATCGTCATTTCCTCTAGTGTGTGTGAATGATTCGAAGATAACGGGTGGTGTCTATTAGGTTTTGTTACGTGCACATTGATTTGTGCGTTACGGGGAAGGGAAGGGGGTATGGTGAGGAGGGGAGAGGGGTGGTAGGGAGAGTGGGGGTCATTGTTTCCTCAACGTGTGTGCGAATAATAAAAAGACACGGGTGGTAATTGTTGGGGGTCGATTTCGTCACGTGTACATACCCACGTGCGTGTATGTCATTGATATGTAGGGAGAGGCGTGTAAATCATAAGGTGGAGGGAAAGAAGGCTGGAGAGGGGAGAAGGGGAAACGAGGGCGGGAATGAGAGAAGGTGAGAAGAAAAGAAGAGAATGGGAAAGGGACGGAGAAAGAGATGGAAAGGGAGAAACGAAGGGTAAGAAAGTATCTAATGAAACAGGACCTTAGCATGACCATTAAAGAAGGATTTTTGTGTCAATTTTCTCATTCTGCTTCCCCTTTATCCCCCAGCAAGTTAGTGTATTGGTGTTATTCGTTATCTCATACCTGTCTGATGTTGAGAGACCAGATGGACATTGTTATTGGCGAAGAGCTGGTCAGTCGTCACCAGATGCATAATGACATCTATCAGCATGGGGTCGAGGCAACTGCGCCTCTGTGCCAGTCGAGTAGTTGCGCCGTGGGAATCTCCTCCCAAGAGCCTACTAGGGAATGGACGCTCCTTGTACTGTGTCCATGCTAAGGCGCCGGGATGCTGGAATGAGCATCGGCCTGCGTCATGAGGAGAAGAAGGGTTAGATAATGGGGGATGTCCTTGTGCCCCGTCCCCGTGTCCAACTGCTATTCAGTTTTATCTCCTTCGGTTCCCTGTGTTCTTTCTGTTTCACCTCATCGTCTACTTTGCTTTTCTTATTCTCATTCTTGAATTCTCTCACTCTCTTTCTCTCCCATTCTCCCTCGTTCTCACTGTTTTCTCTCTCACTCTCTTTCTCCCCCATTCTCTCTGTTTTCTCTCTCACTCTCTTTCTCCCGCATTCTCTCTCGTTCTCTTTATTTTTCTCTCACTCCTTTTCTCCCCCATTCTCTCTCATTCTCTGTGTTTTTCTCTCACTCTCTTTCTCTCACATTCTCTCTCGTTCTCTCTGTTTTTCTCTCACTTTATTTCTCCCCCATTCTCTCTCATTCTCTGTGTTTTTCTCTAACTCTCTTTCTCTCACATTCTCTTTCGTTTCTCTTTCGTTCTCTCTGTTTTCCCTCTCATTCTCTTTCTACCCCATTCTCTCTCGTTCTCTCTGTTTTCTCTCTCACTCTCTTTCTCCCCATTCTCTCTCGTTCTCTCTGTTTTTCTCTCACTCCCTATCTCCCCCATTCTCTCTCATTCTCTGTGTTTTTCTCTAACTCTCTTTCTCTCACATTCTCCCTCGTTCTCTGTGTTTTTCTCTAACTCTCTTTCTCTCACATTCTCCCTCGTTCTCTCTGTTTTTCTCTCAGTTTCTCTTTCGTTCTCTCTGTTTTCCCTCTCATTCTCTTTCTCCCCCATTCTTTCTCGTTCTCTCTGTTTTCTCTCTCACTCTCTTTCTCCCCATTCTCTTTCGTTCTCTCTTTTTTTCTCTCACTCTCTTTCTCCCCCATTCTCTCTCGTTCTCTCTGTTTTTCTCTCACTCTCTTTCTCCCCCATTCTCTCTCTTTCTCTCTGTTTCCTCTCTCACTCTCTTTCTTCCACATTCTCTCTCGTTCTCTCTGTTTTCTCTCTCACTCTCTCTCTCCACCTTCTCTCTCGTTCTCTCTGTTTTTCTCTCATTCTCCTCCCCCCCCCCCCATTCTCTCTATTTTGTCTCTAACTCTCTTTCTCCCGCATTCTCTCTCGTTCTCTATGTTTTCTCTCTCACTCTCTTTCTCCCCAATTCTATCTCAATCTCTTTGTTTTCTCTCTCATTCTCTTTCTCCCACATTCTCTCTTGTTCTCTCTGTTTTTTCTCTCATTCTCTTTATCCCACATTCTCTCTTTTTCTCTTTGTTTTCTCTCTTACTCTCATTCTCCCCGTTCTCTCTCGTTCTCTTTGTTTTTTCTCTCACTCTCTTTCTCCCCCATTCTCTCTCGTTCTCTCTGTTTTCTCTCTCACTCTTTTTCTCCCTTATTCTCTCTCGTTCTCTCTCTTTTTTCTCTCTTTCTCTTTCTCTCACATTCTCTCTCGTTCTCTCTGTTTTTCTCTCACTCTCTTTCTCTCACATTCTCTCTCGTTCTCTCTGTTTTCTCTCTCACTCTCTTTCTTCCACATTCTCTCTCGCTCTCTCTGTTTTCTCTCTCACTCTCTTTCTTCCACATTCTCTCTCGCTCTCTCTGTTTTTTCTCTCACTCTCTTTCTCCCCTATTCTCTCGTTCTCTCTGTTTTTCTCTCACTCTTACTCCCTCACTCTCTCTCATTCTCTTTGTTTTCTCTCACTCTCTTTCTCCCCCCCCCCTATTCTCTCTGTTTTCTCTCTCATTTTCTTTCTTCCACATTCTCTGTTTTCTCTCTCACTCTCTTTCCCCCCTTCTCTTTCGTTTTCTCTGTTTTTCTCTCACTCTCTTTCTCCCGCATTCTCTCTCGTTCTCTCTATTTTCTCTCACTCTTTCCCCCCCATTCTCTCTTATTTTCTCTGCTTTCTCTCTCACTCTCACATACACACACGTACATATGTACACACACACACACACACACACACACATACATATGCAAACACTCGCAACCACAATACCAAAAAGGATTAAACTAACAAAT
>NW_028234417.1:11319699-11327199 GCF_977035675.1 Penaeus japonicus | reverse complement strand
ACATGGCGATGCTATCCATTTTTTTGTTATTGTTATTGTTGTTTGTTTTGCGACTCTATCTGATTCTTTCATTTTTATTTTTCCTTTTTTCCATTTTTTTTTTCCCACCATGTCCAATATTGACAAGTTTAACATCAGCAGAATAACTCCTCTTTTAAATTTGTAAAGTAAGAGGGCTTTTGTATGAAAATTATATTTATGAAGAACACTGAGCAACCTCCGAACCTCCGTTTTTCTATTTTAGAATATCTTGGCTAAAGAGAAAGCCCCAAGTTAGTAATATGCTGAATGAATCTTAGAGGCCCAAGGTAATATTGTAAATTGTAATAAACCATGGACAAACATGCACGCAACCGCACTCAACACAACACTCAACACACACACACACACACAACCACACAATTACATTACAACCTCCATAGTTGTAAATAGCGCAACATCTACATTCATAAACATATGTGCATGACAAAATCCGAAAAGGGACGAAGCTACGCATGACCTCAGCTTACTCACTTGACGAATATCTGGATGACCTCGCCGATGAAGCCGTGTGGGCGGATCGAGGGCGCGGGCAGGCCACTCAACAAACACAACCGCCCGCCGGATCACAAAGCGCCCCCTTTCCACACCGAGCCTGGTAAGGCGAGGGGCATTAAGGGATGGAATACGGGGCGCCGTGGCTGGGCTTCTTTTTTGGCTGATCCTCTCTCTCTCTCATCTCCCTCCGAGAGGATAGGTGATACTCCGGCCCGCCCCCTCACACATTCCACTGCCTCATCACCTCTCTCTACTCTCTCCTCTCTCTCTCTCTCCTACTCTCCTCTCTCGTCCTCTGCCTCAGCTCATCTCTCAGTCTCTTCTCTCTCTCTCGACGTCTCCGCTACTCTCTCTCTCTCTTTTTCACTCACTCCCCTCCCCCCCCCCCCCTTCTCTCTCTCCTCTTCTCCTCTCTCCTCTCTCTGCTCATCTATCCTCTCTCCGTCTCTCATTCGTCTCCTCTACTCTCTCTCTCCATCCCACTCTCACCTCCTCTCACACGAATCCCCCTATCTCTTCTCCCAGTCTCTCTCTCGTCTCACCTCCATCCCTCTCTCTACACCTTCTCTCCTCTCTCTCCTCTCTCTCTCTCTACATCGCTCTCACTCCTCTCGCTCTTCCCTCCATCTCTTCTCTCTCTTCTCTCACTTTCCTCTCTCTCCAACTCCACTCACCCCCTCCCCCCCTCTCGTCTCTCCGTCTCTCATCTCTCTCTCTCACTCACCACATCATCTCTCGCACTCTCTCTCTCGTCTCACAATCTCCTCATCCTCATCTCGTCTCAGTCTCTCCATCCCTCTCTCTTTCTCTCTCTCCCTCCCTCCCTCTCCATCTCTCTCTCTCTCTCTCTGCTCTCTCTCTCTTTTTCCACCTTCCCCCCCTCTCGCCTCCATCTCTCCTCTCTCATTTTCTCTCATTCCCCCCCTCTCTCCCCCCCTCGCTCTCCCTCCCTCGATCTCCCTCCCTCCCTCCCTCCGTCTCTCTCCTCTCTCCCCCTCTTCTCCTCCCTCTCCCCTCTCGGCTCCTCTCACTCTCTCTCTCTCTCTTCTCCCTCCCACTCTCTCTCTCTTTTTCTTCTCCCACTCCCCCACCCCCCTCTCCCATCCCCCCTCAATCTCTCTCCTCTCGTCGTCTCTCTCTATCATCATCTCATCCTCTCTCTCTCTCTCATCGCCTCCTCTGCTCCTCTCTCTCTCTCTCTCTCTCCTCATATTCTCTCTCTTCTCTCCACTCCCTCCCTCCCTCGTCTCTCTCTCTCTCTCTCTTTCTCCACCCACCCTCTCTCTCTCCCATCGTTTCTCTTGTCTCTCGCGTCCCTCCCCCCTCTCTCTCTCTCATCTCGCTCCCCCCTACCCCCCTGTCCCCCCCCCTCTCTCTCCTCTCATCCTCTCTCTCTCTCATCTCGCTATTGCGCGCTAGCTTCACTTCTCTCTCTCATCTACTCATTCTCTCCTCTCCTCATCCTCTTTCTCTTCTCTTTTTCTCTCTCGCTCTCCTTTTCGCCTCCCACCTCTTCCTTCACTCTCTCATCCTCGCATCTCTCGTCTTCGCTCTCTCCATCTCTCTCTCGTCCTCCTCTCTCCTTCCATCTCTCTCCTCGGTCTCCTCTCCGTTCCTCTCCCTCGCCCTTCTTCCCTCTCATCTTTCCGTCTCCTCTCCTCTCTCTCATCCTCGTGCCTATTCTCTCACTCTTCTCTCTCTCTCTCTCTCCTCAACTCTCCTCCATCCCCTCTCTCTCTCTCCTCTTATCTCTTCAAAACTCAACTCTTTGCTCTCCCCTCACTGCTTTTAGCTTGTTTTTTTTTTGTTTTTTTTTATTTCTTTTTTTTTTCTTTTCTTTAGTTTTTTTTTGTGTTTTTTACCTCCTTGCTTCCATCTACCCTTTTCTCTGATCTTCCCGCCTCTCCTTCTCTCCTTTCTCCCCCCCCCCCCCCCCTCTTTCCTCTTTCTCTCCCTCCCCTCTCTCTCCTCTCTTTCTCTAACCTCCCCAAACTCTCTCTAATCTCTCAACCCCACACAATCTCTGCTCTCTCACTTCAACCTCCAGGCCCTCTCTCATCTTTCTCCACCAAACACAACCTCCCTCCCTTCCCTCCATCTCTCTCATCTCTCTCTCTCTCTCTCTCCCTTCTCTCTTCTCCTCTTCTCTCCTCTCCTTCCCAATCTCCTCTCTCTCTGAGTCTCCTCTTCTTCTCCCCATCTCATCTACGAAGGACCTCCCTCTCTTTCCATCCCCCTCTCCTCCTCTCCTCTCTCTTGTCTCTTTCTCTCTCTCTCATTCGATCCCTCTCCTTCTCTCTCTCTAATTGCCTTCACCTCTCCTCCCTCCTCCTCTCCTCCCTCATCTCATCTCTCTCCCTTCTCACCTCGCTCCTCTCATCATCTCTCTATCTCTCTCCTCATCTCTCTCCTCGTACTCTTCGTCTCTCTCTCTCTCTCTCATTCCTTCTCCCCCCCCATCACTCTCCTCTCATTCCGCCCCCCCTCTCTCTCTCTCCCTTTACTCGCCTACCCCCCTCACTCTCTCTCCTGTGCTCGCCTCAGAGCTCCCAGCCCTCCCCCCTTCTCTTCATCCCTCTCTACACTCTCTCTCCTATCGCTCTCCATCTCATCCGCCGCCACTCTCTCGTCGTCTCTCGCCCTCTCTCAGTCTCTCTCCTCGCCTCCGTTCTCTCATCCACGGCTCTTCTCCTCATTCCTCTCTCTCTCTCATATTCTCTCCATTCTCTCTCTCTTTATCTCATTCGCTCTCCGCTCTCACTCTCTCTCTCCTCTCCCTCATCCTCTCTCAACTCCTCTCTTCTGCTGTCGCTCGTCTCTGCTCGTCTCATCTCACCCTCCCCCCCCCTCCTCTCTCTCATTTCTCTCGCTCCCCCCCCCTCCTCTCCTCTTCTCTCTCCCTCTCCTCTCTCTCTCTCGTCTTCTTCCTTCGGCAACTCTCTCGTCGTCCTCTCCTCTCACGTCTCTCTCTTTCCTCTCCCTCCATCTCTTCCTCTTCTTCTTCTCCTTTTTTTCCTCCTCCTCTCTCTCTCTCTCCCTCAAGCTCTCTTCTAATCCACTTCTCTTTGCTTCTCTCTTTCTCTCTCTCACCTCCCCTCTCCCCCGTTCACCTCTCCCTCCCACTCTCTCTCTTCACTCCATCGCTCTCTCACCCTCTCTTCTGCATCGCTCTCCTCTCTTCTCCCTTCTCGCTCTCGTCATACATTCTTTCCCTCTCCTCTCTCATCCTCTCTCTCTCTCCTCTCTCTCGCTCCTCTCTCTCTCTTTTCTATCTCGCTCTCATCTCTCTCTCCTCTATCTATCTATCCTCATCTCTCTCGCTCGCTCTCTATCATTCCCTATTCTTCATATCTCGCTCCCTGTCCCCTACTTCCTGTCCTTTCTTCTTCCTTCGTGCCAACCTAAATGTCCCCATGCAACTGGTAACCCCGACCCCCTTCTCACAGGGAAACTAAAGCTTCGGCATTTTGCAGGCACGGCTTGATGAGTCCCAGGATCCCGGCCTGTGTGACGACCCCCCGTGAGCTCGTGATGGAAGTCAAGGGACCTCTTGGAAGAAGGCCGTCGACTCGTAGACTTGGAAGAGAGGGAGCTTGAACCGGTAATCCAGCTGTAGATGAGAGGATTGGCGGTGCATGTGTGAAGTCAAAGGTGGTGGATTGTACTATGCTGGCTTTGTGTGTTTCTTACCTTAGGCTTGTATGTTCGGTTTGACTTATTATTCGCGATGTAGTTATTTTCATATTATTAGGTTTGGCTTCTTTCCAAGGTATGGATGATTTTTTAATGATAGTTTTTATTGATACTAGAAATATCTACCTACATACAACATACATTATCATGCATGCATACATAAAAATAATATATATAAATAATATAGTATATATATATATACATATCTATGCCGATATATATCCATTTATATATAATATATATAATATATATTATATATATAATCGAGCGAGCGTAATGTACATATATATATAATATATATATATACATATATAATATATATATATAATATATATATTAGTATAATGTATATAATATAGAAATAAATATATATATATAAATATATAATATATATATATATATATATATATATAATGAGTTGTGTGGTGTCATATATACTTATATATATATAAATATATAATATATATATAATATATATATAATAATATATATATATTATATATATATATCACATATATATATATGATACCACACACACACCCACCCACACACACACACATCACACACACACACACACACACACATATATAAATTGTGTCTATATATATAAATATATATATAATATATCATAAAACCAAAAATCATACCTAAACAATATCATATATATAGATAATATATATATGTGAGTGTGTATATATATATATAATATAACTATATATATATATATATATATATATATATATTATATCTATATATATAATCAAATCATGTATGGTGTGGTGGTGTGATGTGTTCGTGTGTGTGTGTCTTTGTGTGTGTGCGATGTGTGTGTGCATGTGTGTGTGTGTGTGTGTGTGTGTGTGTGTGTGTGTGTGTGTGTGTGTGTGTGTGTGTGTGTATGTGTGTGTGTGTGTGTGTGCGTGCGTGCGTGCGTGTGTGCATACTACTGCCAATACTGCTGGTACTGCTAGTACCACACACACACATATATGTACGATATTACTAGATATGACAATGCTAATGATAGTAATAAAAATGATAAAAAATAGCGCTATTTTCATGCTTCTCATATAACTTTCATATAATTTGCTATAGAATGTAGATTTCTCACAATTGTGCCGTGGAGAGAATAATATTAGACTTTATCACAGCACTTTACTTGATTTACTGCTAATTTATTCTACAAATCTTTTCAGGCAACACTTACTGGTATTGCTAAAAGGAAAAGAAATACAGCAATATTTTTATCGCCATCACTGCACGATTTTTTTTTTTTTTTTTTTTTTTAAGAATTATGTAAAATGCTTCCTTATTCATTTTTCCTAATATCAGGTTATAAGTTATTACCATTTTCTGAAAATCTACTTTTCCCACTGCACCATTAATCTATTTCTATTCTCAATAAATGATAACGTTTCGAGTAATAATAGACTCCGTAACAGACGATAGATAAATCCGCTATAATCGTCTGATGAGGAATCAAACCCTATTCGAATCGCTGCGTTTCATTTCATTTATATTCGTGACTCACATTTTGCACTCTGTAAAAGTTACTCTTTATTGATTCTCTATTACTCTTTATTAGCTGAGGATTCAGTTTTGATGTTTATTTTTACAACCTCATACAAGGAGTCTGTATACACCTACATGGCGATACTATCCATTTTTTTGTTATTGTTATTGTTGTTTGTTTTGTGACTCTATCTGATTCTTTCATTTTTCCCTTTTTCCACCATGTCCAAATTGACAAGTTTACATCAGCAGAATACTCTCTTTTAAATTGTAAAGTAGAGGGCTTTTGTATGAAAATTATATTTATGAAGAACACTGAGCAACCTCCGTTTTTCTATTTAGAATATATTGCTAAAGAGAAGGCCCCAAGTTAAATAGTTGCTGATGAACTTAGGCCAGGTAATATTGTATTGTAATAAACACGGACAAACATGCACGCACGCACGCACACACACACACACGCACACAATACATTACATATACAAGTGTGAATAGCGCAACTTCTACATTCATAAACATATGTGCATGACAAAATCCGAAAAGGGACGAAGCTACGCATGACCTCAGCTTACTCACTTGACGAATATCTGGATGACCTCGCCGATGAAGCCGTGTGGGCGGATCGAGGGCGCGGAGGCCAGCTCACACACCGCCCGCCGGAGACAAGCGCCCCCGTCCACACCGAGCCTGGAAGGGGCGAGGGGCATTAGGGAGGGAATACGGGCCGTGGCTGGCTCTCTGTCTCTCTCTCTCTCTCTCTCTCTCTCTCTCTCTCTCTCTCTCTCTCTCTCTCTCTCTCTCTCTCTCTCTCTCTCTCTCTCTCGCAGTCATCCCTCTCGATCTCTCTCGACTCTCCCATCTCTCTCTCCTCTCTCTCTCTCTCTTCTTTTTCTCACTCCCCCCCCGTCCCACCACCCCCCCTCCCACCCTTCCTCCCCCCCCCCCCCCCCTCTCTCTCACTCTCTTCACCCTCCTCTCTCTCCTTCCCCCTCTCCCTCACTCCTCTTCTCTCTCCCCCTCTCTCTCCTCTCTCTCATCTCTCTCTCTCTCATCTCCTCCGTTCCTCCTCCCTCTCGCTCTCCCTCTCATCTCTCTCCTCTCCTCTCTCTCTCTCTCACCCTCGCATCCTCCCCTCCTTTCCCTCTCTCTCTTCTCTCTCTCTTCTCTCTCTCTCCTCTCTCACCCCACCCCTCTCTTCTCTCTCTCCCCCCTCCTCTCTCTCTCTCTCCTCTCCTCGCTCTCTCTCTCCTCCTTCTCCTCTATTCTCTCCCGTTATCTCTCTCTCACTTACCTCTCCGCCTCTCTCTCCTCTCTCTTGCTGTCACTCCTCTCTCTCTCATCCCTCCTCCCATCAATCATCTTCTCTCTCTCTCTCTCTCCCTCCCTCCCTCCCTCTCTCTCTCTCTCCTCACTCCTCTCTCTCCTTCTTTTCCCTTCTTCCCCTTTCTCCTTTCCCCCCACCTCCCCGGCTCTCTCTCTCTCTCTCTCTCTCCCCCCCCCCCTCCCCCTCTCTCTCTCTCTCCCCCTCCCTCCCTCTCTCCCTCCCTCCCTCTCCTCTGCCCCCCCCCCCCCCCTCTCTCTCTCTCTCTCTCTCTCTCTCTCACTCTCTCTCTCTCTCCCTCCCTCTCTCCTCTCTTTTCTCACTCCCCCACCCCCCCCCCCTCCTCTCTTCTCTCTCTCTTTCTCTAGCAGTCTCTCTCTTCTCTCTCTCTCTCTCCCTCTCTCTCTCTCTCCCGCTTCCTCTCTCTCTCTCTCTCT
>NW_028234417.1:11252199-11254699 GCF_977035675.1 Penaeus japonicus | reverse complement strand
AAACACTGTAACTACTGCGCGGATATGAGCTGTGTGTTCGAAGGAATGTATTGGAGTTCCGGATTCCACCAATAGGATGTCCGCCTTAGGCTCTGAGCCAAAAGCCATCTAGGAGTGTCAGGATGTTTACGCTACATAACAGGAAGAGAAATAGAGATAGGGATGGTTAAGAGGGGGAGGGAGGAGAGAGAGAGAGAGATAGAGAGAGAGAAAGAGAGAGAGAGTGAGAGAGAGAAAGAGAGAGAGAATGAGAGAGAGAGGAAGATAGATAAATAGAGAGAGAGAGGGTGAGAGAGTGAGTGAGGGAGTTCGAATTCAAACACTTTATTCCATAAATTATAATAGTTATTCTTACATAAATACATATATATTTACTCTTGAAGAGTAAAGAGGTGTTCATTCAATTTTGTTTTGAAATTACAAAAGTTGTTAATGTTATTAATATTATCTGGCAACAAGTTCCACATTTTCGGTCCACGAATTTACATCTGTCTTGCCCCTGTTTCTGCAATTGATCTTTTTACAAATAGGGAATTTACCTGGCGTGTTTGCAGAGGGAATAACCATGGTGGATAGAGTCCATGTAGCAATTTGTAGGTAAAGAGACAGGTATCATAACTGCACTTAGGATGAACTTTTAACCATTTTAATTTTTGTATATGTGGGGTAATGTGATCGAATTTACTAACATTACCCAGTACAAATCTTTCAGCAAAGTTCTGTAATCTTTGTACTATTTGCCTTTGGGTTTTGTTGGTTGAACCCTAAACATTTGAACAGTAGTTTATTATGCTAAAAGCTAATGTTTGCATGACCATGGTTCTAGTATCCGTCGTGATTTGTTCTTATTTGACTTAGAAATATTAATGTGCCTATTACTTACCTGTGTATGTTATCAACGTGTGTTTCAAAAGTCATGTATCTGTTCAAGTGTACTCCTAAATTTTTCACTGAAATGTTCGGTTTGATAGGGTGGCCTTCAAAGTCTATGGTTGTGTCGATGGGGATTTTGACAATGTTCTGTTGACTACCTATGAATATGCATTGATTTTTATGGGGATTTAATTTAAGACCATTACTTTCAAAATATATTTTAGCTTGTGTAAGAGTGTTTTGAGTATTTCTTATTAATGTATTTAAGTTTACTGAGTCACTAAGAAGAAACTGTGAATCATCGGCGTACTGCACTAGAAGGCAGGTATGAGCAATGATTGATAGGTCATTTATGAAAATTGTAAATAGGATTGGGCCTAATATTGTGGAACACCTAAATATATTGGTTGTTTCGAAAATATGCTTTCATTAGTTTTTTACAGATTGAGTTCTAGTATTTAAATAGATGCTAAACCAAAAAGAATCAATTCTATGGGATTTTAGTTTGTTAAGGAGAATTTTGTGATTTACACTCAAAAGCTTTGGAAAGATCACATAATGTGAGTAAATTTACCAGATTTTTGTCTATGTTATCATAATTTTTATCAGTTATCTATATTAACGCTGTTTCAGTGAATAACCTTTTTCTAAAGCCATGTTGTGTTTTAGATAATTGGCCTACATGAAACTCGTTAGTTGATTTGCTACAATTTTCTCAAGAACTGTAGATAGTACAGGGAGTACTGTAATAGGGCGGTAATTATCCACGTCGTCTATATCCCCCAATTTGAAAATTGGTGTTACTATTCCAGGTTTCCAAAGCGACGGAGAAGCACCAGTGACCAAGGAAGTGTTAATTATGACCACCAGATAGTGTGCGGTTGTTGGTAGACTATCCTTAATAAAGCGCACAGCAATACCATCTGCTCCTACAGCATTTGTTTCGCGAAGGTGTTTTATTACTAGGATAATAGTCTCCACATCAACTGGTTGTGGTCTGAAAATATTAGATGTAAGCATAGCCTGATCTATATTTTGTTATAATGTAGACGCATTTGTTTGTTTATAAGTTAGTTTTCCTATTTTTGAAAATAAGTCGTTAAAATGCTCTGTGCTTTGTGTAGAATGTGATTATCAGTGTGGTGCTTGTCGTTAGATATTATTGATTTAATAATTTTCCATGCTTTATCGGAATTGTTTTTATATTCTATGAATCTATTTCTGAAATAATTTGTTTTTGCACTTTGTATTAACTGTTTAACATTGTTCTTTTTTTTTTACTGTATAATCTGTCTTAATGGCGGCGTCATTTCTGTTATTTTTGAGACTATGGTGGGCATTATTTCTGTCTTTAATAGCCCTCTTGATGTCGTCATCTATCCATGGAGCAGGAGGACGTCGGACGGTTCGCGTTACATGAGGTGCCAACGCGTCAATACTGCTTTTAATCACTTCCGTAAGGATAGTTACCTGCTTGTCTACATCATCTGTTGATAAGATATTTAAGAGCGTCGTCTCTTTAGATCTGATGAGCTCGATGAATGATTGAAGGTTATAATGCTTAAAGTCACGAAATGTTTTTGTTATCGGTGGTCGCTTTGGTTTCTTTATATTTAATGTGAGTGTG
>NW_028234417.1:11219699-11232199 GCF_977035675.1 Penaeus japonicus | reverse complement strand
CAGTATATATATTAATATACACTTTCAGGTTGTGATTCATTATGTTATCAATAGCACGTTTTGATTTTTGTGTTGGATACATAAGTTGCATTTACGTTGTTCAAGTTTTATTCTAGTATTTATGATAGGTCAAGATACCCAGTTCACGATTACATATTTCATTCTAAGTAGTATAAGAAAGTAAAGTAAAGTGACGGGAAGTGAAGTGAAGTGAGGAGTTGTGCTGTGTCACTTGAGAAGCGAAGGGTAGCGAGCGAGGCTTAGAGGTCGGAAAGTGTTAGGGTTAGCATTAACTAAGCACATGTTTTCGACCGTCGCTCGCTTTGGGTTGTGACGTCACACAACGTCATTACCCCTTTCCTGACGTCACAGTCTTCCTCACGAGTTAAGGCAGGTGCCTGTTGTGGAAATTTTCCTGGGGAAATTGTCACGCGGTAACCTTGAAAATCAGCTGGGCCGTGAATGTGTTGCCTCTTGCGCGGTCAAAATATTTCGTACAATGAATTTTCAAATGCCCAGTAATGAATACTCGCATAGCGAGCGGTAGTACTCCTATAGGGAGGGGTCGTGGCAGGGCTATGATCACATGTGGATATTGTCAAAGAAAGGGTCGCACAATGGACAGAATTTTTCTGTTCGAGGAAAAATGAAAGGGAGTGTCAGAGACACGTTAAAAGTAGAGTCAGTAATTAAGTGCTTCAGGTGTGAGAAAGTGGGTCATTTCCCAAGATTGTCCAGACCAAGGGAAGCCGAAAGAATTGTCAAAAAACTAGTTATTACGAGGGGGGTGCTAGTCCCTCCCGAAGTTAAGGATTGTAAAAAGGTAGTACAAATCTTGTCTCTGGGAGACAATGATGGAATACTGCTATTTGATGCTTATCTTGGAGATAAGCGAGTTTCCGTATTGTTTGACACAGGTAGTCTAACAAATTGTTCATCGGGGGGATGGTTCATGCTTAAGTCATAAGGGTGAAGCCGATATCCTTAGCATAGGAAAACTAAATACTTCGTTTAGTTTTTTGGTAGTGGAAACCTGGGGTTTCCCATGTCATATGTTGATAGGAAATGATTTTGCGGACGTGTATAGAGTCGTATATATATACATCACGGCCTACCACCTTGTCCATAAATGGACAGGATGTGAAGGTCGAACGTAGCAATAAGAGATTTATCGTTTCCATGGCAACCGTGGGTCTGAAGGGACGCTGGAGGACCAAACAGGGAAAGCTGCAGGGGCCCCTGTAGAACTTTCCGGCCTGGGAGAGGTTGATCTGAATTCTACTACCGATACAGATGTAAATAAGAATTGTGATTTTCAAGGTGAAAATGTTGTTATAGATAATGGCGGGGCCATTGATGTTTTTCCTGTAGAGGATTTAGTAATAGATGCAAAATCATGTGGATCTTTTCGAGTTTTCGCCAGGGGCATATGTAAGAATAAATCAAATGGAGTAAATATTTTATTTATTCCTCGAGAAGATTTAGAAATTAGTCTGATAGAAGGCATAGTGGTTCCTTTTCCATCGTCAGATGGCATCAGGAGATGTTTTCAAATTCCATATAAAAACGATGGAAATGGAACGTTGGAATTTTGCAAAGTGAGAGAAGGCCCACAATTAGCAGACATATCTCCTCACGAAACCATAAGTTAGAGGGTAGCAAGCATCAAAAGCTTTATAAATAAGTCTTGCAGATTATTAGAAGAAGTGGATATGATTTTTGAACAAGGTTCAAGAAAGCACGGGGTGCTGGTTGAATTAGTTTGAGATTTCAAAAAGGTGTTTAGTTTAGATGAAGGCCCACTAAGTATTTCGACTGAATATTTTCATGAAATACGAGAAGGGGGTCCTCCAGTTTATAAGAAACTCTATCCTATTCCGCTGAAATATAGAGATGAGATTAGGGCTCAGATTGGTTCTATGTTGAGGGATGGGATTATACAACCGTCACGTTCGCCCTACAGTGCACCTCTGGTGCCTGTGAGGAAGAGAGATGGAGGGTTACGATTGTGTTTAGATTTCCGTGCACTAAATGAGTGTATTATGGAAGATCGATACCCCTTGCCAAATATAGATTCTATTTTGCAAAGGTTAGGTAAGAGTCGTTTCTTCTCATGTCTAGACCTCAGACAGGGACATCACCAAATTCCCCTGACCCCCGACAGGAGAGAAAAGACGGTCCTTTCCACTATGGATGGATGGCAGGTATGAATTCATGAGGTTACCTTTTGGGATAAAGGACGCACCGCCTGCTTTCCAGAGGATCATTAATCAGGTCCTATCTGGTCTGATAGGAGATGTGGGTTTTGTGTATTTAGATGATATTATAGTGTTGGGAGACACATGGGAAACTCATTGTAATAATGTCCGACAAGTTTTAAGTCGCCGACAACAGAGTAACCTCTCCCTAAAACTTTCCAAATGTTCGTTTTTTAAGTCTGAAGTTGAAAATCTAGGACATATGATTACCGAACAGGGCATTAAGCCACAGAATAAGAAAGTAGAAGCAATGAAGACTTATCCACAACCTATAGTACTGAAAGAGCTCCAGGCATTTCTCGGCGCGACAAATTATTATCGCAAATTCATCAAAGAATTTGCAGAGATATCGCGCCCCTTGATCAACCTAAAAGTAAGGACGGAAAAACAAGACTGACGTGGACACCGGAAGCATTGGATGCGTTTCACAAGTTGCGTGCAGTACTGTCTGAGGATATTATATTAAAATTCCCAGACTTCTCCCGTCCGTTTGTGTTGATTACAGACGCAAGCAAGACAGTGGTTGGGGGAGCTCTCCAACAGGAAGATGATAAGGGAGACCTTAGACCTTTGTCCTATTTCAGTCGTCAACTGAAGGGTGCAGAGTTTAATTATTCTACTGTGGAGCGTGAGGCCTTAGCTATAGTATATGGGCTAAAAATAAACAGAACCCTGCTACAGGGATATCCAGTTTTAGTTCATTCAGACCACAGGCCCCTCCACTATCTTTTTTTTTTTGTAATAAAGACGGAAATGAGAGATTAGCCAGGTGACGTATGTCTGTTGCAGAATTTGATATTCGTGTAGAATACTTGCCGGTCAAGGATAATTACTTAGCAGATGCACTGTCTCGTATTAGATCAGCAGATCATCCGATAGACGATTTAGTCGTTGGTGCGGTTACACGCCGAGCTGTGAAGTCTAAGAGGATTATTAATGCACATGATGAGTCGAGGTCCACAACGGTAGATAGTTCACCAGAAGTTATTGATGTATGGGGACTCGACAATTTACGTAGAGCACAAGATGAGGACCCACTTTGGAGCCATGTGAAAAGTTACTTGAGGGGTGAGAATAAACTTTCTAGAGATAATTTCAACAAAATTCCTGGGAGAATCGATAACTATCAAGTTAGACCTGATGGAATGCTGTATAATGTTTTAAACCTTTTAGAAAGGTTTTTCGAGTGGTGGTACCAGAAGGGTATCAAAGTACAGCTTTAAGGTTGGCTCATTATAACCTTATTGCAGGGCATGGGGGCGTATTAGCGACCTTAAAGAGATTAGAAACATTTGCCTTTTTCCCAGAAATGAAAAGGTTAGTAAAGGAGTATTGTTCTTCATGCGAAATATGTTTACGCTGTAAGCCAGGCGAACATATCCCTGTTCCTCTCTTAAGATATCCTGAGGTTTCGAGGCCTTTTGAGCGCGTCCACATTGATATAGTGGGACCATATCCGGAATCGGAAGGTTTTCGTTACATCCTCACAATAGTAGATGCACCGACAAAGTATCTGGTCACGATTTCATTGAAATCCAAAGATGCTTCATAAGTCGCAAAGACATTTATGAGTGGATTGATTTACAAAGAGGGGGCACCACGTCAGCTTATCTTTGACGGGGGAGGGGAGTTCATAAATGAACTGTTCAATACATTGCCTGAAGGATATGAGATTAGTAAACATACCATAACTCCATATCACCCAAGCTCAAATGGGCAGGTGGAAAGAGTAAATGGTACATTAAATAAGAGTTTGTGTACTATGGTCTGGGATAAATTGTCGGTATGGGCTCGAATGCTATCTATGACAGAGTTAACATATAATACTGCGTACCATAGAGTGATAAAAGACACCTTTTTTCGCACTAAAGCATCGAGACCCTTATTTTCCGTATATCCTCTTTTTCAAGGATACGGCTTCCTGGTATCATGTAGAAGATTTTTTAGAAGAAACCAGAGCCATTGGTTCAAAGTTGTTTTTAGGAGAATATAACCGGGGGTTATTCGAAGTTACTTGTATCAAGTAAGAGAAAAATGTAGCCACGTGCTGTTAAAGATTATGAATAACCAGGGGTTATTTTGAAGCTGTTTGGTAATCAAGAGAAAAATGTATCCAAAAGCTACACGTGCTGTTAAAGATTATGAATAACCAGGGGTTATTTTGAAGCTGTTTGGTAAGCAAGTAAGAAAAAAATTGTGTAGCCAAGGGTTACTTCGAAGTTGCCTTGTATAGATTATGGAATCCGACAAATTGGCACAAACTATTGAAATGGCTGGGGTTACTACTAGCCTATTAAATGCAGTTATCATTTAGGGAAATGAAATAGCTAAGGCAGTAGATAGAATGGACGCGGGAACTGGGATAATTGATGTTGTGGTAGCTGACCTGGGGAGGCAGTTGAAGATGTTGGAGAAGATATTTTTGTGTAGTTCTGTCTTGGAGAATTACCGAGCTATTCTCCGAGGAGTAGAAGAGACTCGAAATTTAATTTTGGGGGGTTAAGGGATGCAACTGTTGGCAAGCTTTCTCCGAGTTTTATCCCTCCTGATGCACTCCTATCAATTTTAAATACTCTGACAAGAGAGGGAGTACCTCTCATAATTCCTCCAAATGAAGAGAGTATACACATTTATTATTCTTCTCAAATATAAAATTGATGCTTGGAGTTTCTTTGAGTGATCTGGTAGTACAGTATATCTGACCTTTCCGCTGCCAGGACACCAAATGGATGCTTTCCTGGTTCATGCATTCCCCAGGCCAATCTTGAACTCCACGGCATTTATCAATACCAAAGTTTCTGTCGCTGTCCTTCTTGTTTCAGAGGGCAAAGACCTGTATGTAGAGAAGAGGGACCTCATGGACTGCAGAGAGGTGCAACCAGGTTGGAGTTTCTGTCCAGCCGATTCTGCCCTTCTACCTCGCGGCCAAGTCACGACTTGCATCTTTGCAGCCTTCTTTGAAGAAGAATAAGCTGAGAAAAATTGTGTTGATGTTGTGTGTTTGTGGGTATTAACTGTAATGAATACCTTATACATAGTGTTGAAATTGTGCGTGATGTTATATCGCTGGGCGAAAGGACATTTCAGCATCCGCATCGAAGCGGAAGAAAAAGAAATGGACTAAAAGTAATCCCCTACCCCGAGTGTCACAGTACTTGTAGATAACTTCAAGTTCGGTATCGGTGTAAGCTATATAGCTCACGACAGGAGATGTAAGGCCCTCCTACCTTCCGATAGCCTACAGGTCACCTTTGGGCAGGGTATAGCACCTGGTTGCCTCCCGAGCAGGGTCACTGCGTGTGTTAAGTTTATGTGTCTTTTATAGCATCCTGGGGACAGGCTGTAACTGAGGGGCGAGGGATGTGGAAGATTTAGAATCTTCCATGTTACTCTAAAAGGAAACAAGCATGTGCACAAACATCCGTGGAAAATTCCGTGTTGCTGATGCATCATGCGAATGTTCAAGCGGAGCACATGTGATTGCGGAGGCTGACCTGGGGACGGTCGGCCACTTCTCCGTGGACTGTGAGGGGGAGAACCCTGGACAGCTTACCTTTGGTATTTATTCTGGTAAGCGAGAAAGGGGTTATATGTGTTATATCTTACGGAAGTCTCCAGTATTGTTTTTGTATTTGTTATTTACATAAATTGTCTATAATAATGTAACTATAATTTCCAAGTAAAGTTATGTAAAGATAAAATTAGTAAATTGCAGTAGATGTATCAATGTTTCCTTAATCCCTTCATTTGCAGGAATTGTATGGTAAAAGTAATAATTCTTTGAAGGAAAACTGTTTTCCCTGTTTTCTGTGAAAACAGTGGTGGTGGTGGCCTTTAATTACAAATTAGGAGTCTAACACTTTTTCATATAACAGAATAGTTAGATATCCACATATATATATATATATATATATATATATTTATATATATAAATAAATATATATATATATACATATATATATATATATATATATATATATATATATATATATATATATATATATATATATATATATTATATATATATATATATATATAATATATATATATATTATATATATATATATATATATATATATATATTATATATATAATATATATATATATATATATATTATATATATAATATATATATATATATATATATTAAGCATATATATATATATATATATATATATATATATATATATATATATATATATATATATAAATATATATATATTATATATATACATTATATATATATATATATATTATATATATATATATATATATATATATATATATCAGTATCATTACCTTGATCAGTATCATTACCTTTATCAGTATCATTACCTTTACCAGTATCATTACCTTGATCAGTATCATTACCTTTATCAGTATCATTACCTTTATCAGTATCATTACCTTTATCAGTATCATTACCTTTATCAGTATCATTACCTTTATCAATATCATTATCTTTATCAGTATCATCACCTTTATCAGTATCATTACCTTTATCAGTATCATTACCTTGATCAGTATCATTTCCTTTATCAGTATCATTACCTTTATCAGTATCATTACCTTGATCAGTATCATTACCTTTATCAGTATCATTACCTTTACCAGTATCATTACCTTGATCAGTATCATTACCTTTATCAGTACCATTACCTTGATCAGTATCATTACCTTTATCAGTATCATTACCTTTATCAGTATCATTACCTTTATCAGTATCATTACCTTTATTATTATCATTAATTTTATCAGTATCATTACCTTTATCAGTATCATTACCTTTATCAGTATCATTACCTTTATCAGTATCATTACCTTGATCAGTATCATTTCCTTTATCAGTATCATTACCTTTATCAGTATCATTACCTTTATTATTATCATTAATTTTATCAGTATCATTACCTTTATCAGTATCATTACCTTTATCAGTATCATTACCTTTATCAGTATCATTACCTTTATCAGTATCATTACCTTTATCAGTATCATTACCTTGATCAGTATCATTACCTTTATCAGTATCATTACCTTTATCAGTATCATTACCTTTATCAGTATCATTACCTTTATCAGTATCATTACCTTTATCAGTATCATTACCTTTATCAATATCATTATCTTTATCAGTATCATCACCTTTATCAGTATCATTACCTTTGTCAGTATCATTACCTTGATCAGTATCATTTCCTTTATCAGTATCATTACCTTTATCAGTATCATTACCTTTATCAGTATCATTTCCTTTATCAGTATCATTAACTTTATCAGTATCATTACCTTTATCAGTATAATTACCTTTATCAATATCATTATCTTTATCAGTATCATTACCTTGATCAGTATCATTACCTTGATCAGTATCATTACCTTGATCAGTATCATTACCTTGATCAGTATCATTACCTTTATCAGCATCATTACCTTTATCAGTATCATTACCTTTATCAGTATCATTACCTTTATCAGTATCATTACCTTTATCAGTATCATTACCTTTATCAGTATCATTACCTTTATCAGTATCATTACCTTTATCAGTATCATTACCTTTACCAGTATCATTACCTTTATCAGTATCATTACCTTTATCAGTATCATTACCTTTATCAGTATCATTACCTTTATCAGTATCATTACATTTATCAGTATCATTACCTTTATCAGTATCATTACCTTTATCAGTATCATTACATTTATCAGTATCATTACCTTTATCAGTATCATTACCTTTATCAGTATCATTACATTTATCAGTATCATTACCTTTATTATTATCATTACCATTGCCAATATCGTTACCATCACCATTATCCTTACCTTCACAATTATCATTATCATTAACCCTATTAATAACATCATCCTTATCATTACCATTACCATACCATTAAGATACCATTGCCATACCATTACCATACCATTACCATACTATTACTATAACATTACCATATCATTACTATTGCCATTACCATATCATTACTATTACCATTACCATATCATTACTATTACCATTACCATATCATTACTATTACCATTACCATTATCATTACCAATATCATTAACATTATCATAACCATAACCATAAAAATAACCATGACCATTACCATTACCATTTTAGATATCACTATCATTATCATTACCATTTTCATCATCAATAATCATCAATATCTTTATTACCATTATCATTGTCAGTGATATTATCATTGATGTTGTCATTGCGTACATCATCATGATTGACATTATTATCGGTGTCGATATAATTGTCGATATAATATATCAACACAGCCATAATTTCTCCATTATCATTATTGTCTTTTTAGTATTTATTGTTATCATGTTTTTATTTTTATAATTACTATTTATATAATTATTATCACTATCATTATTATCGTCTTTACCATATTTATCATTATTTTTATCATTCTCACTTTTGTTATTATCATTCATTATTAGAATTATGCTTAAGACATCCACAGTCGCAATTTCCTTCATCTGTAACAAGCAAGCAAGTGAAGAGGCATGGCGATTGCCCTCCCTCGTCCCCCAAGACCTGGGGGAAGCCTGGAGTTCCCTTGCTCTGCCTCCGCCTTTCCCGTCCAGTCCAGCCACGGCTTCGGTGAGCGAAGAGCCTCCTGCGTTTACACCGAAGGGAAGGTAGCACTCGGGTGGTGGAAGGTCATCTGAATGGAGAGCGAAGGAAATCTCTTCTAATCACTTCGACGACCGTGTTGAAATCATGTATGGAATTTAACAACAAAGCATGGCTATATCTGTACAGTTATGTATCTGGATGTGTGAATATATATCTGCATGTGTGAGTATGTATCTGAATATGTATGAATATCTGTCTGTCTGCATGGATATGTGTCTGAATGTGTACGGATATGTGTCTGAATGTGTATGGATATGTGTCTGAATATGTATTGATATGTGATATCAATACATATTCAGACACATGTGTATGGATGGGTGTCTGAATGTGTATGGATATGTGTCTGAATGTGTATGGATATGTGTCTGAATGTGTATGGATATGTGTCTGAATGTGTATGGATATGTGTCTGAATGTGTATGGATATGTGTCTGAATGTGTATGGATATGTGTCTGAATGTGTATGGATATGTGTCGGAATGTGTATGGATATGTGTCTGAATGTGTATGGATATGTGTCTGAATGTGTATGGATATGTGTCTGAATGTGTATGGATATGTGTCTGAATGTGTATGGATATGTGTCTGAATGTGCATGGATATGTGTCGGAATGTGTATGGATATGTGTCGGAATGTGTATGGATATGTGTCTGAATGTGTATGGATATGTGTCTGAATGTGTATGGATATGTGTCTGAATGTGTATGGATATGTGTCTGAATGTGTATGGATATGTGTCTGAATGTGTATGGATATGTGTCTGAATGTGTATGGATATGTGTCTGAATGTGTATGGATATGTGTCTGAATGTGTATGGATATGTGTCTGAATGTGCATGGATATGTGTCTGAATGTGTATGGATATGTGTCTGAATGTGCATGGATATGTGTCGGAATGTGTATGGATATGTGTCGGAATGTGTATGGATATGTGTCTGAATGTGTATGGATATGTGTCGGAATGTGTATGGATATGTGTCTGAATGTGTATGGATATGTTTCTGAATGTGTATGGATATGTGTCTGAATGTGTATGGATATGTGTCTGAATGTGTATGGATATGTGTCTGAATGTGTATGGATATGTGTCTGAATGTGTATGGATATGTGTCTGAATGTGTATGGATATGTGTCTGAATGTGTATGGATATGTGTCTGAATGTGTATGGATATGTGTCTGAATGTGTATGGATATGTTTCTGAATGTGTATGGATATGTTTCTGAATGTGTATGGATATGTGTCTGAATATTTACATGTGTATATGTATGTATTTATGTGTACATGTATGTATATGGATATGCCTGTGTATATGCGTTTGTGCCTGTAAGTGTATGTGCATGTATTTGAACGTGTATATTTGTATGCATTTTTATTCGGGGCTATATGAAGATGATATTTTGTTGTTGTATATTATCTTCAAACAGGAAGATTTTGAAAGAGACTCAAGTAATGGGATTGAAGATTCCAATGACGCATTGTCAGCAGCTCCATTCGCGGCTGAGGATTTTGGGCCCTAGGGGTCATCAGATGAGAAACAGGCGGCGCACAGGAATGGCAACGAGGAGCTTAGCAATTGTGATAAGAAAAGGAAATGTGTTGTTTGTGGCAAGGAATTCATTTATAAAAGTATTCTCACGAAGCATATGAGAGTACATACAAAGGAGAAGCCATATAGCTGTGAGGTTTGCAAAAAGTCTTTCTCATCTCACCATCTCGTTGTTCATATGAGAGTGCATACAAAGGAGAAGCCATATATCTGCGAGGTTTGCAAAAATGCTTTATCGTGGAAACAACATCTAGTTGTTCACATGATATATATAAAGGAGAAACCGTATAGCAGTGAAGTTTGCGATAAGGCTTTTTCTTGGAAACAGTGCCTAGTAAGGCACTCGACCGTACATACAAAGGAGAAGCCGTATCACTATGATGTCTAATTAGTCTTTCACTTGTGATATAGGCAGCAATAGATTCACTCAGAAATGAGGTGACCTGTGGCTTGAGCGTGCCGGCACGTTCTTAGCAAATGTTAATTAATATAATGTTATAAATATTAATAATCTTATTTATCTATTATATAGTATAATTTAATTTAATTAAAGAATAAGTATAAACAGCTATCCAAGTTATATACCATTTTTTTACCTGATGATGATATTTCAAACATTACTTAATTTAAGAAACTTGCCCATATTGGGGGTTTATGAAGAACCTCTTTCCCAGGTAAAGCATCGCACTCTAGGGCAAATCTGTAGGAACTTTTTCATGTTTCACTTTTTAAGAAAGAAGATGAAAATAATAATAGCCTAATAACTCTTTAACATTAAACATGTCACTATATAATGATACATATATTCCCTTCACTCATAGGAAAAATACAATCCTTAAATATGATGTATTCCTTCCTTTTCAAAAGGCTAGCCAGAGTCCCACACAGCCAGTATTTGCTGCTCAGAAAGGCCTCCTTCTTTGTTTTCAATTCAATTCCTCCAGCTTCTGAACTGATTCTTTCGGTTATTTTGTTTTACTCCTTGCATCAGATCGACAGCGCTATATGCTTATAATGATTATAATGTCTTTTCTCACTTCTGCTTTTGGGAGATTTTAACGCTCAAAAAGGTTCACAATCAGTTTCATCTTTTATATTTGGCCTTATGTTATAATATAATGTTTGGTTCATCTTCTATATTTGGCCTTATGTTTTAACATCATGTTTGGTTCATCTTTTATGTTTGGCCTTATGTTTTAACATAATGTTTGGTTCATCTTTTATGTTTGGCCTTATGTTTTAACATAATGTTTGGTTCATCTTTTATGTTTGGCCTTAATTATATGATTTTTAAAAAACAGTAATGTTTTGGTTCTAGTTCTTTCTTTTTAAATTCGTTGGGAGCCTTTGTTTTTTTATAAATAAAAATAAAAAAAAAAATAATAAAAAAAAAAAAAAAATAAAAAAAAAAAAAAAAAAAAAAAAACACATAATGTTTGGTTTTCATTTTTTTTATGTTTTTTTTTAAATTTTTTTATGTTTATTTTTTATTATGATTAGCTTCAACATTACTATTTTGGATGTTATCATCACCATTTGTATTATTGTTGTTAATAAGATGACTCAACAATGATCCATACGGGCTCGGGGGTACCTTATTATCATACGCAAATAATATTTAAATATCAGTTTTTCAATTCAAACTTCATGATAGATTTAAAAAATATAAAGATAAAAATAAAATTAATTTTAAACACACATCCAAAATCGATTAAAATCAATAATAATTTTTTTTTTTGTATTTTTTTTTTTTTTTTTTTTTTTTTTTTTTTTTATTTTATTTTATATTTAATTTTCATCATAATCAATAATTTTTTTTTTTTTTTTTTTTTTAATTTTAATTTGTTATTATATTATACACAGTTACTATCGTTATAATATATATATATACATATATACATATATATATATATAGATAATATATATATATATAATATATATATATATGTATGTATATATATATTATAATTAATAATCTTTACACACAAACTACCACACAATTTAATATATATGTATACATCTCTATCTCTC
>NW_028234417.1:11202199-11212199 GCF_977035675.1 Penaeus japonicus | reverse complement strand
TTGGGAGTGGACCAAGACAAGGACTCTCAGTGACGCGTGTGAGGTGTCTGTCCCGCTTTCTCCTCTTTCTCTCTCTTTCATTCTCTCCTCTCTCTTATCTTTTCTCTCTTCTCTTACTCTTTCCTCACTGTTCACCTTTCACCCCCGCATCTTGGGAATCGCCCTTAGCGTCTTGGAGCTTCTCCAGACAAACGGCCGCGCCCGGAAGGATCCCAGCCCATCCTGTGACACAGAAGAACACGCCGCCAGCTGTGCCGAGGAGAAGGCTGACTCTTCGGAGACAAGGAAGGTCTCTGGCCAAGCTGCACCTGTGCAGGTCGAGTACAGCGAAGACGCCACGTACGGCTTCGTTGTGATACAAGGAGACCATTACACCTTGGCTCTCGGCACGCTCGCCTCCTTCGAGGTCAAGTTCGACAAGACCTTCGGCGTGGCAAACAAGCACGGAAAGGGCGGCCAGTCTCAGAACAGGTTCGCCAGGTTGGCGGAGGAGAGCCGCTAGAAAAAAAAAAACCACCTGAGGGCGGTCTACGAGCGCAATGGAGCGCTGTTTCCCCCCTTCCTTCCTATCCCCCCCTCCCCTTTCCTCGCACAGGATAGGTCTCCTCTGGTGGAAAGGATTGTGGTGGCGGGACCGGGTCCCATGAAGACGCAGTTCCTGGAAGATCTGCCCCGCGTGTTCGCCTCCATCGTGGACCAGCAGGTGGTCACTACGACCCAGGTGGGCATGACTGGCCTTAACCAGCTGGTCGCCCACCTGAAGGAGCAGTGCTCGTCCTCGTCCCACGCTGAGAAGCAAAGGCTCCGGCAGAGGGAGAGGAAGGAGGAGAGGAAGAACGCGAAAGGTGCTCAGAGAGGAGGTGGGAGAGCAAAGCGCCAGGATGATAGGAAGGAGCGCGAGGAAGAGGAAAGAAAGAAGAGGGAGATGGAGGAGGAGAAGGAGAGGAAGCAGAGGGAGATGGAAGAGAAGAATAATAGGGGGAAAGATAAGAAGAAGCTTGGAGGGAAAGGCAAATCCAAGAACCACCAGTGATGAAACACTATACTGTGTAGAATTTAGTTTAAAAAATGTATTCTAAAGATAAAAAAAAAAAAATAATAATAATAATAATGTTAAAAGAAATGTATTGCATTAGAATAAAAAAAAATAGGAAATAAAAAAATATATATATACATACACATGAAGCACATATATGCTCAAATAGAGAAAGAAATATAAAGATATCAAAGATACATAGATATAGTACACACAAATACACACGCACACACACACACACACACACACACACTTATATATATATATATACATATATATATATATATAACTATCTATAATATATATATATCATATAATATATATATACATATATATACATATATATACATATATATATATATAAATATATCTATATCTATATCTTAATATATATATATATATATGCATGTATGTATTTAAATTTATGTATATATATAATATATATAAATATATGTAAATATATATATATATATAATATATATATATAAATAATATATATATATATATATATAAATATACATATACGCATATATATATATATATATATAATATATATATATATATATATATATATATATATATATATATAATAATATAAATTTTTAGTCAAATACATATATATATATATATAATATATATATATATATATATATATATTATATATATATATATATATATCCATACACACATGGTAAATGTTTCTTCGGGGGTTGTCTGTGTATGCGTATGTGTGTGTTTTTTTTTTGTGTGTGTTATTGTGTGTATGTGGTGTGTAATATGTGTGTGGTTTGTGTATTGTAAAATGTGTATGTTTCCGTATGTGTGTGTGTGGTGCGTATGTTTGGTAATGTGTGTGTGTCGACTGTGTTTGGTGTATGTTTCTGTGTTGGGAGTGTGTGTGTGTTTGGTGTATGTTTTTTCTTGTCTTTTCTTGTGTTTGGTGTGTGTGTGTTGCGTGTGTGTGTGTGTGCCGTGTGAAAGTTGTTGGCGGTTGTATGTGTTCGTGCGAAGTGTTTGTGTGTGTTATTGAGTGTGTGTGAGCGTGTATATTTTTATATTTTTCTTATTGTTTGTGTTTGTGTGCCTATGTGGTGTATGTTTGTTTGTTTGTGTGTGCGAGTGTTATGCGTTTGCACACGCGCTTGCATGTTTGTTTGTGTGTTTGTTTCTTTGCGCGTGTGTTTGGTGTATGTTTCTATGTGTGTGTGTGTGTGTGTGTGTTTGAAGGTGCGGATGCACGTGTTCGTGCGAAGTGTTTTTGTGTTTGTGAGTGTCTATGAGCATGTAAGTTTTTATATTTGTTTGTTTGTGTGCCTTTCTAGTGTATGTTTGTTTGTTTGTGTGTGCGAGTTTTATGTGTTTGCCCATGCATGTGCGTGTTTGTTTGTGTGTCTGTTTCTTTATGTGTGTGTGCGTGTGGTTTGCTGCTATATATGAGGGTGTGTTTGTCTGTGTGTGTGTGAGTGTGTGTGTGTGTGTGTATGTACATATATATAAATTTATGCATACATGTATCTCTACTCTCTCTCTCTATCTATCTATCTATCTATCTCCCCCCCCCCCTCTCTCTCTCTCTCTTTACAGTAAAGAAAGAAACGGGAGGAGAGAAGAAGATATGATAAACAGAGAAATTCCTCCCCACCATCCGAACAAACCAACAACCGGGCCTCCTAGCGGCGGCCGGGAAGAAGCCAGACGGCCGTGGCGCCAAAACAACCGACCTCGCTGATGTTGGATTGATCGAAATTTATATTTGCTTATTTAGCTGCAACTTACTTCAACTACATTAACTATACTCTTACTCTATTCCCTCACTTCTATTTGTCCTCTCATTAATTGATGTCGTTTTTTGAATTGATTATAAAAAATAATTTCAAATTCAATGTAATGCACACACACTCACAACCACACACACGCACACATACACTCATACATACATATGCACACATATATACAAAGGAAGTAAAATCCAGGCTACATCACTAATTTATCGAATCAGAAGTAATATGACACAGGACTGATCTAGGGGGGGCGGGGGTGTGTGGGGTGGGGGGTGTGGGGTGGGGGGGGGGGGGGGGGTTGATGTTTCATATGGTGGGGGGGGTGGGGAAGGGGGGGATTACCAAGAAATTTCATGTGCTCTGAATGGGTGCCTGGAGAAATTGATGATGGTGGTGGGGGGGGGGGGGGGGGGGGGGGGGGGGGGGGGGGGGGGGGGGGGGGGGGGGGGGGGGGGGGGGGGGGGGGGGGGGGGGGGGGGGGGGGGGGGGCAACCCGCCCCCCCCGCCCCCCCCCACCCAGCCAAATCCTATACATTAGTAATATTTTTCTCCTATGAACAATAAAGTATACTCATTTTCTTTGATTACCGACGTAAGAGAGAAAACTATTTTATATGGACGTTCTTTTAAAACTTAACCGAACGAGCCCGGCTATGGCGACTGGGGTATTCATCTTTGAAATAAGTTTTAACCAGTATTATTTAGCCAAACTATTTTAACAACTATGTAACTGTATTAAGATGAAAATATTTGTTTTTCACGCTATCATTACCAATGCAAGGAGGGTCGTCCGTGTCAGGGTATATGGCCCCATGTCGACAGCTGAGGTGGCGACGTTAAAAATCAGATTGCATTTCTTTCGGTGATGGAGAGAGAAAGAACCGAAGCCATTGCAACAGTTCATTGCAGAAAAGGAATGAGAGGGAACGAGGCAAGAGGAGTGATTGAAGAGGGAGCAGAAATTGGCGGAGGAGAGGACGCTATGAAGGCTTTCTGTACTTGATGGATGTGATGTGGAACGATTTGAATTATTGTTATTGGTGTATTGTCAATATTGTTGCTTTTATCCTTGAAAATTATGAATATTGTTAATGTTGTTGCAAATATCATCATCTTGGTCATTACAATTAATAACTATTACAATGATTGATTCTCCCTTGCAATAAGTTCTCAACAAAAGGACTATTAACAAACTTCTTAACTTCGAAATCCATAATTGGAACGCGACAAATCTTAATTACTTATCTTATATCCCTCTGTTTTATAATACCTTTACACAAGACGATATATCCCAGACAGGCCCCCAAATTATGTTACGACCCTAGTGGTAGCCGTAAACATTAGCAATTTATGTGATCTTTGTAAAGATATATCTAATGGTGCCAATAACACAGGAAATATAATTAACACGCAACCATCCGGCGACTTGAGATTGTGAGTAAAGTTTCTTTCTTGGAAAGGAATGTGCTTGATTAGAAAAAATGCATAATCCTTTTTATACGAATATTTTACGATGATTTTATCAATAAATTCAATATCAGTGATTCTATGTGCCCCAAGAATCACAGACGAGGCTGTGGAATGACCAAAGAACAAATGATGAATCAGCAACATGAGCAGGCTTTCGGTACGCTGACAGCTTGATGGCACGAGAAAGATTCTTAATTCTAACAAAAAATCACCAGAGTCACAGGCCAATCAACATATCAACATCTCTCTCTCTCTCTCTCTTTCTCTCTCTCTCTCTCTCTCTCTCTCTCTCTATATATATATATATATATATATATATATATATATATATATATATATATATATATATATATATATATATATATATATATCAACAATATCAATATATATCAACATGTATCAACATATGAACAGCCAGGTCGACCCCGAGGGGCGGATGGGCGGATGGGCGGAAGGAGTTCGCTCCAAGCATCTCCATTTCTGAACTGGCAAGGACAATCTACCTCGCCTCGCTACACCGGTAGTCTCTTTGCAGATCTCTCTCTCGAAAGTAAAAAGACTCACAATCTCGAGACACAAGTGGGTTCAACAAAGCAACGAATCGGAATGAGAATCTTCTGAGGCGCTGCAGATAGTTGACGCTTTAGAAGGTGGAACACAGTGGAACACAGTGGAACACGGGTAAACAGGGAATCAACATCAAAACTCATTCCTTGTTATTGGTCGGTAGATTTCTAACTTCTCCGCGTGATCCATCGAATGCTTCATTAATCTGCCTGCTCGAGAAAGATCCCCAGAATGGTGATCAGTTACAGACTACGGAGGAGGTCGCTAATGGGCGAGTAAGCTAGTCACATGACGGGGTGATGACGTAACACCCTCGACGGTTTAACAAACAGTCCTGACACGAATTTAGAATCGGAGCGTTTGTACGGAACGACTCAACAACAGAGAGCTAAGGATAAGACTAAATTTTGATGTTTTCGATGTCTTGTCATTTCCGAAGAGATGAACTTTCTCCATGACAACAACGCTGCTTTCCTTAGCTGCTTTTGGTGATCGAAATTAGAGCTCAAGTGATTTAGCAGCTGATGAATATAGACGTGCTAATCTATATGTGTGTATGTATGTATGTATGCATATGTGTGTCTGTGCATATATATATATATATATATATATATATATATATATATATATATATATATATATATATATATATATATATGGAGAAAGTTCATCTCTTCGGAAATGACAAGACATCGAAAACATCAAAATGTTAGTCTTAAATATATATATATATATATATATATATATATATATATATATATATATATATATATATATATATATATATGAGGAAGAGAATGAGGAGGAGAAGGAAGAAGAAAAGGGAAAAGGAGGAAGAGGAAGAGGAGGGAAAAGGTGGAGGAGGAAGAGGAAGAAAAGGAGGTGTAGGAGAAGGAGGACGAGAAGGGAAAAGGAGGAGGAAGAGAATGAGGAGGAGAAGGAAGAAGAAGAGGGAAAAGGAGGAGAAAGAAGAAGAGGGAATAGGAGGAGGAGGAAGAGGAGGGAAAAGGAGGAGGAAGAGGAGGGAAAAGGAGGAGGAGGAGTAAGAGGAGGGAAAGGAGGAGGAAGAGGAGGGAAAAGGAGGAAGAGGAGGGGGAAGGAGGAGGAGAAAGAGGAGGGAAGAGAATGAATAGGGAAAGGAGGAGGAGGAGTAGAAGGAGGAGGAGGAGGAAAAGGTGGGAAAAGAAGGAGGAGGAGGGAAAGGAGGAGGAAGAGGAAGAGTAGGGAAAAGGAGGAGGAGGAGGAGAAGGAGGGAAAAGGAAGAGTAGGATGAGGAGGAAGAGGAAGGAAGAGAATAAGGAGAAGGAGGGAAAAGGAGGAGGAGGGAGAGGAAGAGAATGAGGAGATGGAGGGAAAAGGAGGAGGAGGGAGAGGAAGAGAAGGGAAGAGAATGAAGAAGAGGAGGAGGAGGACGAAAAGGTGGGAAAAGGAGGAGTAAGAAGAGGAGAAAAGGGAGGGAAGAAAATGAGGAGGAGGAGAAAGAGGAGGGTAAAGGAGGAGTAGGAAAAGGAGGATGAAGAAGGGGGAATAAAAGGAAACAGGAATGGAAGGAGGCAGGGAGAGAGGGAGAGGGATGGGAGGAGGCAGGGAGAGAGGGAGAGGGATGGAAGGAGGCAGGGAGAGAGGGAGAGGGATGGAAGGAGGCAGGGAGAGAGGGAGAGGAATGGAAGGAGGCAGGGAGAGAGGGAGAGGGATGGAAGGAGGCAGGGAGAGAGGGAGAGGGATGGAAGGAGGCAGGGAGAGAGGGAGAGGGATGGAAGGAGGCAGGGAGAGAGGGAGAGGGATGGAAGGAGGCAGGGAGAGAGGGAGAGGGATGGAAGGAGGCAGGGAGAGAGGGAGAGGGATGGAAGAGGCAGGGAGAGAGGGAGAGGAATGGAAGGAGGCAGGGAGAGAGGGAGAGGAATGGAAGGAGGCAGGGAGAGAGGGAGAGGGATGGAAGGAGGCAGGGAGAGAGGGAGAGGGATGGAAGGAGGCAGGGAGAGAGGGAGAGGGATGGAAGCTGACGGCGCGGGGAGTTCAACGAGAGGGAGAGGGATGGAAGGAGCCAGGGAGAGAGGGAGAGGGATGGAAGGAGAGGCAGGGAGAGAGCAAACGAATAGGAAGGAGAGCAAGGGAGAGAGGGAGGGGGAGGGAAGAGGCAGGGAGAGAGGGAGAGGGATGGAAGGAGGCAGGGAGAGAGGGAGAGGGATGGAAGGAGGCAGGGAGAGAGGGAGAGGAATGGAAGGAGGCAGGGAGAGAGGGAGAGGGACGAAAGGAGGCAGGGAGAGGGATGGAAGGAGGCAGGGAGAGAGGGAGAAGGATGGAAGAGCAGGGTGAGAGGAATGGAAGGGGGCAGGGAGAGAGGGAGAGGGATGGAAGGAGGGAGGGAGAGAGGGAGAGGGATGGAAGGAGGCAGGGAGAGAGGGAGAGGGATGGAAGGAGGCAGGGAGAGAGGGAGAGGAATGGAAGGAGGCAGGGAGAGAGGGAGAGGGATGGAAGGAGGCAGGGAGAGAGGGAGAGGGATGGAGGGAGGCAGGGAGAGAGGGAGAGGAGGAAGAAGGGGAGAGAGAGAGGATGGAAGGAGGCAGGAGAGAGGGAGAGGATGGAGGAGGAGGGAGAGAGGGAGAGGAATGGAAGGAGGCAGGGAGAGAGGGAGAGGGATAGAAGGAGGCAGGGAGAGAGGAGAGGGATGGAGGAGGCAGGGAGAGGGGGAGGGGGATGGAAGAGGCAGGGAGAGAGGGAGAGGAATGGAAGGAGGCAGGGAGAGAGGGAGAGGGATGGGAGGAGGCAGGGAGAGAGGGAGAGGAATGGGAGGAGGCAGGGAGAGAGGGAGAGAGATGGAAGAAGACAGGGAGAGAGAGAGAGGGATGGAAGAAGGCGGAAAGAGAGGGAGAGGTGGAAGGAGGCAGGGGGAGAGGGAGAGGAATGGAAGGAGGCAGGGTGAGAGGGAGAGAAATGGAAGGAGGCAGGGAGAGAGGGAGAGGGATGGGAAGGAAGCGCAGGAGGAAGTGAAGACGTGCGTAGGGGATGGGAGGGAGGCAGGGAGAGAGGGAGAGGAATGGAAGGAGGCAGGGAGAGAGGGAGAGGAATGGAAGGAGGCAGGGAGAGAGGGGAGAGGGATGGAGGAGGCCAGGGGAGTAGTGGGAGAGAGGGATGGAGAGGCAGGGTGCGAGGAGACAAAAAAGGAATAGGAGGAGGCAGGGAGAGAGGGAGAGGGATGGAAGGAGGCAGGGAGAGAGGGAGAGGGATGGAAGGAGGCAGGGAGAGAGGGAGAGGAATGGAAGGAGGCAGGGAGAGAGGGAGAGGGATGGGAGGAGGCAGGGAGAGAGGGAGAGGGATGGGAGGAGGCAGGGAGAGAGGGAGAGGGATGGAAGGAGGCAGGGAGAGAGGGAGAGGGATGGAAGGAGGCAGGGAGAGAGGGAGAGGAATGGAGGGGGGCAGGGAGAGAGGGAGAGGGATGGAAGGAGGCAGGGAGAGAGGGAGAGGGATGGGAGGAGGCAGGGAGAGAGGGAGAGGGATGGGAGGAGGCAGGGAGAGAGGGAGAGGGATGGGAGGAGGCAGGGAGAGAGGGAGAGGGATGGGAGGAGGCAGGGAGAGAGGGAGAGGGATGGGAGGAGGCAGGGAGAGAGGGAGAGCAGGGAGGAGGCAGGGCGAGAGGGGTGGAAAGGAGGCAGATTGAGAGAGAGAGAGGACTGGGAGGACACTGCAGGCTCCCGGGAGGAGAGGAGAGGGAGGGAGGAAGGCAGGGAGGGGGGGAGAGGGATGGAAGGAGGCAGGGAGAGAGGGAGAGGAATGGAAGGAGGCAGGGAGAGAGGGAGAGGGATGGAAGGAGGCAGGGAGAGAGGGAGAGGGATGGAAGGAGGCAGGGAGAGAGGGAGAGGAATGGAAGGAGGCAGGGAGAGAGGGAGAGAGATGGAAGAAGACAGGGAGAGAGAGAGAGGGATGGAAGGAGACAGGGAGAGAGGGAGAGGGATGGAAGGAGGCAGGGAGAGAGGGAGAGGGATGGGAGGAGGCAGGGAGAGAGGGAGAGGGATGGAAGAAGACAGGGAGAGAGAGAGAGGGATGGAAGGAGGCAGGGAGAGAGGGAGAGGGATGGAAGGAGGCAGGGAGAGAGGGTGAGGGATGGGAGGAGGCAAGGAGAGAGGGTAGGGAAAGGGCAGGGTGAGAGGGAGGGAGGAAAACAGGAGGAGTGAGAGAGGGGGAGGGAAGAAGGTAAAGAGAGAGAGGAAGAGTGGGAGGGAAGGAGGCAGGAAGAGAGGGAGACGGAAAATGAGGGAAGGAGGAAGGAAATGTTTTTTGTCTGCAATTTACACATTGTGAACCCACACTGTGTGCACTGAAAGCTCCCCGATAAGGAAAACACACACACACACACACACACACACACACACACACACACACACACACACACACGCATTTATAACACATAATACAATATTTATATATATATATATATAATTATATATAATAGATGTAAATGTTATATATAATAAATATATATAATATACATATGTATATATATGTATATATATAAATATGTATATTATATGGGTTTTTTATATATTTACATATTGATACACACACACCCACAGCCACCCAACACATCACACACTGACACACACACACACTAACACACACCATACACACACACACACACACAACACCACACACACACACACATACATATATAATATATATAACACACAACAACTCTCACACACAACACATATATATATATATATATATATATATATATATAAATATATATATAATTGTATATATATATATATATTAATATATTTATATATATATATATTTAGTATAGATATATATATGTATTATATATATATAAATATAATTATTATATATATATATATATATATAAATATAGATATATATATATATTATAATATATTATAGTATATATATATATATATATATATAGATATATTAATATATATATATATATATAGATATATATATAGATATATATATATATACACATATATACAACAAACCGCACAGCACGCACCATCACTACACACACACCAAAAACAACAAACACTCACAAAACACAACACACACACACACACACCACACACACACACACACACCCCCACACACATACACACCATATATATAATATATATATATACCCAAATATATA
>NW_028234417.1:11197199-11199699 GCF_977035675.1 Penaeus japonicus | reverse complement strand
GGGACCTGGGTACTCGGGGCTTCTTTTGGGGATGCCCTCACTCAGTCTCTCGCGTCCGCGGGGGCCCACGCCCCTAAAGCAGAAACCTCTGGGCCCCGATGGAATTAACACCCCTTTTAGGGGATCCCCAAACCCAAACCCGGTTATAAAAAACAAAAGCGTCAATGCAATTTTCCCGCTCTTCGCCAGACCAAGGGGCCGGTCATAAAGCTTTCCCCTGCCTGTTCGAAAATTTCCCCTAAAACCCCGTCTTTCCCGTTTTATGTTGGCTGGTTTGGGGGTCGGGTTTTTCCCAGAGCTTTGAGTTCGACACTAAACCCACAGTTCCTTACCCCTAAATAAACGGGGACAAAAATTCTTTAGGGAAAATGAGACCTACAAGTTGTGGCAAAAATGTCCCGAACACTTTAAAAAAACCGACTAGATAAAAGTCACTGAGTAAACACCGGGGGTACAAATATCCCAAGGCAGGGGAAAAGTGAGCATTCCCCACAGGTCGCTCTCCTTAAAACCCAGGTATTTTAAACTGCTTTTTGTTAATGAGGCTCACATTTGGGACCCCCCCGGGGCCTACCACGAAACGAACCGGGTCTCCAGATCAATCCACGTGAGGTTGTAATGACCCGGGGCGCAATAAGTCTCCGTTGCCTCTTGCGTTCGGTTTTCCTCGACGTCGCACATTCCTGTGGTTTTTCTTCACAAGTAGGGGGGCCCCTTTCTCTTGTGTCCTTCACCCCGCTCTTGCGTTTGACTCTGCTCTTGTGCAGTGTTGTTTCCTCCTCTCGCCCTTAGATCCGCAGTCGCTGTCCTGTTTGCTGCCTGGGGACTGGGTACTTTTCACTGCAACCGCGAGAACAATTAGCTGCCGAGAATGGGCCCGCGCACTCCGACTCGGAAGGGGGTAGGTACTGGACGTTCGTAGACAGATTGAAATTTCCAAACACTTATGATAATTGAATAGGGTTTTTTATCTGTTTGCGCGCGGTAGTATGATACAGCATACCTCTCTTCTCTCTCCCCCCCCCCCCTCTCTCTCTAACTTTCTCTCTCTCTCTCTTCCTTGTATATATATACAATAATTATATAAATATAATATATATATAAAATTATATATATAATATTATAAATAATATATATAATTTTTAGTATACAGTACATACTAAATATATATATATTTAAATATAAATAATATATATATAAATATATATAAATATATATATTAAATATATTAATATAATAAAAATATATAAAATAATTATATATATATAAAAATTTAAAAATAATAAAAAAGAATATATTAAATATAATTTATATATTTTATAATTTAAAAATATATATATATATAAAAAACATATATATATAGTATATATAATTTTTATAAATATTATATATATATATATATATAAATATATATATATATTATATATATATAGTATATATATATTAATAATGTATAAATTTATAATTTTATATATATAAAATATAATATAATATTATAAATATAATATATGTAATAATATATATATATATATATATATATATATAAATATAAAATTATATTTAATTTTTTTGTTGTGTGGTTTTTTTTTGTGTTTTTTTTTTTTTTTGTTTTTTTTATTTGTTTTTTCTTACCCCATCCCCATATATCATCAATAAAATTATTTATTTTTTTGTTTTTATTATATATATATGTATATATATTATATATATATATATATATTTATATATATACTATATATAATATATATGTCTTTTATATATATATTAATATAAATATATAATAGATATATATATATATACTAAACATAAAATTATACATATATATTAATATATATATATATATATTTTATATAAAATATATATATATATATATTATATATATATATACTATAATATCAAACACAACACACAAACACACACACATATATATAAATATATTATATATATATTTATATATATATATATATAATTAATATATATTTATACATATATATATAAATATTATATGTATATATATATATATATATATATATATATATATATATATAATATATATATATAAATATAATATAATATAACATATATGTATATATATAATTATAATATATATATATATATATATATAATTTTATTTTATATATATATTTCAATTTTGTATATTACATATATATATATATTATATATATATATATATATATATTATATATATATATTTATATATATTATATAACAAAGAATAATATATATAATATATACAGTATATATATATAACAAGTACATATAGTATATAAATAGTGTTATTATAATGATATATATATATAGGCTAGACATATATATTATCATATATTTATATATATATAGTTAGTGTATATACATATATATATAATATATCAAGTATAATATATATATAATATAATAGAGTTATATATATATATATAATAAAAGCATATATATATACATATATAATATAATATTTATGAAATATATATATATAATTACT
>NW_028234417.1:11189699-11192199 GCF_977035675.1 Penaeus japonicus | reverse complement strand
TATTGATTGTGTTTTTGTGTGTAGTTTATGTGTGTGTGTTTGTATGGTTTGTGGTTGTGTAGCAGAGAGTGAGAGAGTGATTGTGTGTATGTGTGTTTGTGTGTTTATATATTTGCGTGTGTGTTTGTGTGCTTGTAAGTGTGAGTGTGGATACGTGCACGAGTGTGATTATGCATGTGTGTTTGAGCTTGTGTGTTTTTTGTGGTTTGTGTTGTTTTGTATGTTTGTGCGTATTAGAGTGTGTGCGTGTTTGTGCTTGTGTATGTGTATATAGTTTGTGCAAGTGTTTGTGCGTGTTTTTGCTTCCTTGTGTTTGTTTTCGTGTGTGGTTTGTGTATGCGCGATTGTGCGTGTCCGTTGGTATAGGTTATGATTGGTTTGTTATTGTTCCAATTATCTGCGTGCATAATTGTGGAGGATTGTCCTGAGTGTGGAATACACGGAGGTTTTAGTGCGTTTGTGTGTGTGTGTTTGTTTATGTATAAGTTCGTTTATTTGTGCGTTTGTATGTTTATGTTTGTGTGTATGTGTGAGTATGTTTGTTTGTGTGTTTGTGTATTTTTGTTTGCGTGAGTGTGTGTGTGTGTGTGTATGTATGAGTGTGTTTGTTTGTGTTTGTGTATTTTTGTTTGTGTAAGTATGTGTGTGTTTGTGTTTGGGGGGAGTTTGTTTGTGTGTTTTGATGTGAATCATATCTCATGCACTGCGACGTTATTGATATATATATGAATGTATATGTATATATCTTCTTGGGTAACTATGAACATATATCTATAATGGACATAACTATATTATGCATAT
This sequence comes from Penaeus japonicus, assembly GCF_977035675.1. Lineage (NCBI taxonomy): Eukaryota > Metazoa > Arthropoda > Malacostraca > Decapoda > Penaeidae > Penaeus > Penaeus japonicus. The sequence goes on along the minus strand of NW_028234417.1, from coordinate 11,191,398 downwards.
ATATATATATATATTATATATAATATCATATATATATCTATATATTATATCTATCTATAAGATAATATATATATATATGCATATATATTAATATAAATTAATACATATCTATATATTATATATATATATATATTGATATATACATTTATATATGTATATTTATATATATATATTATATCTATCTATATAATATATATATATACATATATATTTATATATGTATATATTTTCACTCTCTCTCTCTCTCTCTCTCTCCTCCCTCTCACTCTCTATATTCTATATATTATATTTCTATATATATATATTTTTATCTATTGAATATATATATATGTTTGTATATATATCTAGATATATATTATTATATATATATATATATTTTATATATATCTATATCAATATGCTACATATTAATATATAATATGCATATATATGTTGTATGTCTCTATATATTATATATATATATATATATATATTATATATATATATAAATATATATATGACAGTATACTTCTCATCATAAATATAAATATATGATATAATATATATGGCTATATTATATATATATATCTATAATATCTCATCTATAATATATATATATATATATATATAGTGTGTGTTGTGTGTGTGTGGTGTGTGTGTGTGTGTGTGTTTGGTGTGTTGTGTGTATATGTGTGTGTGGTTGCTGTGTATGTGAGTGTGTGTGTATGTGTGTGTGTGAGACTGTGAGTCTGTGTCTGTGCCTGCGTTGTGTGTGTGTGTGTGAATGTGTGAGTGTGTGTCTGTGTGTGTGATGTGTGTGTGTGTGTATAGTGTATGTGTGTGGGTGTAGTGTGTTGTTGTGTGTGTGTGTGTGTGTTGTGTAATGTGAGAGTGTGTGTGTCTGTCGTCGTGTGTATAGGTGTGTATATGTCCTGTGTGTATATGTGTGTGTGGTCTGTCGTGTGTGTGTGTTTTGTTGTGTGTGTGATGTGTGTCTGTGTTGTGTGTGTGTGTGTGTGTGTGTTGTGTCTGTGTGGTGAGTGAGTGTGTGTTGTGTTTTGGGAGTCTGTTGTGTTTGTGTGGTGTGGGTCTGTTTGTGTGTCTGTGTGTGTGTATGTGTGTCTTTGATGTGTGTGTTGTGTGAGTCTGTATGTGTGTCTGGTGTGTGTGTGTGTGTGTGTGGGTTTCTGTGTGTGTGTGTCTGGTGTGTGTATGTGTTTGTGTGTGTGTGTGTGTGTCAGTGTCTTTGTGTGAGTGGTGTGTGCGTTTGTGTGTCTGTGTGTGTCTGTGTCTGTGTTTGTCTGAGCCTGTGCGTGAGTGAGTGTGTGTGTGTCTGTGTGTGTTGTTGTTCCCACCCTCAACTGTGCTGCGTGTATCTACTATCCCCACCCTCTGTCGTTGTGTGTGTGTCCGCTGCTCTGTGTGTGTATGTGTTTGTGTTTGTTTGTGTGTGCGTGTGTGTCTGCTGTGTGTGTATTGTTTGTGTGTGTGTGTGTGTTGTGTCTGTTCTGTGTATGTGTGTGAGTGTGTCTGTGTGCGTTTCTGTGTGTGTCTGTTTGTGTATGTGTATGGGTGAGTGTTTGTGTGTGTGTGTTCTGTGTTGTGTTTGTTATCATTGTGTATTGTGTGTTGTGTGTCTCCCCACCCGGTCTCCCACTGTGTGTGGGTGACTGTTGTGTGTGTGTGTGTCTGTTGTGTGTGTGTGTGTCCTGTGTGTGTA
>NW_028234417.1:11179730-11182230 GCF_977035675.1 Penaeus japonicus | reverse complement strand
GAGAAAATTTTGAATGCAATCAAATAATGAGGTCAACATCTTGTTGAAAAAAAAAAAAATCTATTCTACTCTATATTCCAAACACAATTTTCAATCATTATTCTAGATCCAGGTTTTAAATAAGACAAATAAATATATAAAAAACATATTTACCTGACATTGTCAAAAGACGAACACATTCAACATGTCCATTATATGCAGCTTCATGAAGAGGCTGCCATCCTCGGTTGTCATGGCCATTGGCTGGATAACCCTTTTGCAACAGTTCCTGTCAGTAAAATGACATATAAAATGCATTTGTAACTCCTTTATGTATTGTGTGCAAAAATCAGGCATATCTTTACTTCTTCCAGCAACACAAATGTTTTATGCTTCTGTTACCAACCAGAACAGAGATAAAGAGACAATCCATAATATGGTAAAGGTTAAGTTGTAAAGGTTAAGTTGTACTGTGAAGGGAGCTAAGTGATATTTGACTGCTACATCTGAGGTGTTTTGTAGATACATAAGAAGATCTGATTAGTGGTTATAAGCATGTGGAAGTGTAAGGGAAAGGAACAGGAGTAGGAAGGAGGAAGGGAAGGGAAGGGAAGGGAAGGGAAGGGAAGGGAAGGGAAGGGGAGCAGGAGGGAGGGAAGGGAGGGAAGGGAATAGAAGGGAAAGAAAAGGAAGGAGGGGAGAAGGGAAGGGAAGAAGAGGAAACAAGAAAAATGAACAAATGAGACAAGACATGACAGAAAAACACAGTAAGACATAAAAAGAGATAAGGTGGAAGAAATGTATCATTAATAGAAGTGCATTTGCAGATTTAACTTATTTAACTGCCTGTATATAAATCCTAAAATTAATGAAAGCTCAAACAAATGGTGTAATACTTTTTTTAATTCATTCTATCAGCAGGTAAATATTTACAAAAAACAAATATGATTCTTGAACAGATATTAGTAACCGTGTAACTCTCACTAGTGATACTGAATTGCAGGCTGGACAGCATTTATGTGAATGGTAAGATTGCCCAAGGATAGCATTGGTAATTCCAAACACAACTATGCTGTATTGAGGCTCTGAATAAGCTTCTCTTTGAGTTGGTGTACAATACCATTTTTTCTTTACAGGTACCACACTCAAACTTCAAGTTACATAAGTCATGGGTTAGACCTTGCACTCAAGGATCTCTATAATTCATTGACTAACTCAAACAAAATATTTGGGTGAAAATAAATTAAAAATTTGTTGTGAAATAAATTTTCTGTGCAGATTAGTATATGCTTTAAACTCTAAATGTGATGATGGATTAGTGGCTGTGCATTTCATGTTTTTAAAAATGAGTCAAAATTTAAACTATTTAAAAAAAGGGGGCCATGTCCTGTCATAATAAATCCTATCAATTTCTTACTTAATCTTTATTAACCCATTCCCGACGGGGGAATTCTAGCCTTGAATGTCCAAATGCCGGGGCGTTCGAATTATTAGGCCTAAATCAATTGAATGGCTGGCACAATACTGTGCCGCCCGGCAACTGGGCTTTTGAATGCGCGGTACACATGCTGTACCACCCGTCCTGTGTGGGTTAATAGTTGTAAAACACTTAAAAAGAGGAAAAAATAATTTCCAAATTCATATCATAATAATTGTGAAACATTGTGACACTGTAATGTATAAACTTGAAATCATAATGATAACAGCAACAGTGTAACATTTGGCTTCTCTGTATATAGTCTACATAGATTGATAAAATTTATATGTTAAGAAGACTGACCATTTGCATTGGCAAGATAATCAGCTTGGCATATTCTGATTTTGCTATGGATAAAAATTGGTGAAACAGTAAATCTTGAAGAGTTTGTTAACCCTTTCCCGACGGGGCACTCGCTACGCGAAGACCCCTATGCCGGGCGATTGCAATATTGCATTGAAATCGTCACACTGGCATGACGCCCCGGCATCGGGAGTTTGGCTGTGTCACACAGGTGTGATGCAACCGTCGTCATAGGGTTAATAGGTATGACTTGAATATTTGTAGTTAAGAGGAAAACTTTCCAAAGTTTCTGATTACTGTCTTAAATACTAAAAAAAAAGGTTCTGCAAATAATTACATGATTAAGGATATGGAAAGTTTATGGCTGTAGGTTCTGACACCAGCAGTTGATCACGGAGGAGTAAAGGGAAACAAGCACTCACTAACTGGATTCTGCAATACATACAGAATTGACATGTGATTTGTAAATAACAGTCCAGCTTGACCATCAATTTTGTGAATAATTCATTAAACCAATTCAAGCATACCTGAAGCAGTTGACTATCACCAAGACGAGCAGCTAGACCAACGGAAGAGCTCGTGTCATCATAAGCCTCGGTGAAATCCATACTTTCTCCTTCTTCTGTCGTTGGAACTAGGGTTTTGTTGTCGCCAATATACTATAAGATGAAAGAAAAGAGGTTTTAGAATAAGAGTTTAGATCATGAGTATTTTCTTTCTTCAATAGTATTCTTGTATCAA
>NW_028234417.1:11157230-11174730 GCF_977035675.1 Penaeus japonicus | reverse complement strand
ATATATATATATGTGTGTGTGTGTGTGTGTGTGTATGCACCCCTCTGTGTCCTAGAGAATAGAGGGGAGTGATATCGTATATGCAAACTACATATAAATAGATAGATGTTGACTGATAGATCAAATAAACTTTTAAGGCCGACTGAATGATAAATATATATGGACACTGCATTTTTCAAGCTTATCCAAACTCTGAACAAGAAATATATAGTATCGCTTTGCAAAGTTCAGTGTGCAGGTTTCGCTTCCTTCCCCACCGAAGTTCTGTCAACAAGTTTTTCAATTATCATTTCTAATTATTTAAATTCAGATACATGAAAAACACGGCTTTCAGTTGTATTTTGGAAATCACCGAAAAATGCTTACACCAGGTTCTAGGTGAGTGACAAACATGCACACACACACACAGAGGGGGGGGGGGTGACAAAGAGAGAGAGAGACACACATACAGAGAATGGCAGAGAGAGGTCAAAGAAAAAGAAAAAGACAGAACTATCCCTCCATGCATTGATCGGGTACATACTTTAACGGGCACTGCACAAGCTACCTGTCAATTGGTTGTCTACTTACATTGCTTAAAAAACATAACAGTTGATCCCCGCTTTGACCCCCCCCCTTATCAGGTCTACCACCACCATACCCCCCACCGTGTCTACTGCCGTGTGACCTGTCGTGCATAAATGGCCACACGGAATAGACAGGGTGTGCACGATGGTAGAATATTATTTCCGTATGCAATTGGGCTTTAATTGGCTTGTAAGGCAGTTAAATATGCAGTCAAAAACATGGTAAAATGGGTTCCTATTTTGATATTCATCGAAGAAGCTTCCGCCCTGAGTACTGTGTGCGCTTCCCTTGCAGAACAATCAGGAAGGTTAATTGTAGCGAAGTATCCATGTTCTCTATACATACAATACATCAGTTACATCAGATCTCTTGCTGGATCAGTCAAGAATAGCGTGCAATGGATCTGAAAAAGGCGTGGCTCACATAATGTTCCATCCTCTATCACCTATAATATATTTCTTCAGACAACCAAGCGGCCAAAATATGCCCGTTCTGCACATGCGACGGAAGGTTTTCTGTTATGGAAGGTAGCATTTGTATTAACTAATTAGGGGCGGTGCTTGTCCCCCCCCCCCCTCTCAGAAGTACCGCATTTCGCCGGATTAACTCGGCAGATCTGAGGTTTTTAGCTACCTGCTCGGCAGACTCGGGAAGGCGGTAAGTAACTCTTACATTCTGTCACTACTTTCAAATCATAAGATTGTCATTTTATGAAGCAGGAAAATCTCCTACTCGGCAACCCGAGATGACACCCTCCTCAAGAAAATAAAGTTTAGTTTATTTGCCACCCTCGCTTACTGCACAGGCATGGGCAAGCTTTGATACATTGATGTAGAGTCATGACATTGTTACTGGACATTGTATTACAAATTAAGGTAATAATATGATTATATTCTCTAATATATCGACTGCGAAAATACATTTGACAAATGTTGTAATATGATATCACATACCGAATTTTGGATATAGCATAAGTACATCTTCTAGTTGATATGAAAAAGTTACATAACTCTACATACCTCATGCTAGTTGGCCTGAAAGGCTGTATCATATGGCACTCTGAGATATAATGTTCAAGTGTTCGTTTATACTCTTCGTTGCAAAGTCTTCTACATTACATTCTGAACTAACCTGCCAATACATTCTGTATTCAAGTCTGATTCTTGCAGTCACAATATCACATTGTCTTGTTCTTGTCTTATATAAGCCATAAATGAATCTCCTGAGAAAACTGGTCAAAATGTTTTATCCTACAGCTTTCAAGTCTTTGAGAGTTTGTCAGCTCTATCAAGTCCTACCTATTGGAGGTTCTTATTATGTGTGAGATCCTACCAAGAGATATACTAAATTCTATATCAACATTTTGTTTATCACATGCTGCCCTTGCTAGGCGATAAGCATGATCATCTTTAGCGATTCCAACAAGCGATGGCATCCACACAAAATGTATAACATGGCCACATTCATTGGCGCGATGTACATTTATTCTTAAATCATTTACGATATTTCCAGCACCCCTATCAAGAGTGTTCAGAGTTTGGAGAGCACTCTACGGCGCAAAAAATTACCCATGAGCCTTGAGTTAAATGTCTGTGGCAACTCAGTTTGAGTGGTGCTCGTCCAGTCATGAACCCTCCTACAATCTTGGTACTGCACAATATTATTTTTATATACAACGAAGGCACATCCTGCTATGCTCTCCCGCAAAAAAGGAACCGCCTCGTCGTGGCGCGGGGGCTTGAACTCCTTCCTCGGACGAGCCCGCTCTAGATCTGGCCAGTCTCTCCCTCCCGTTGAGGTGGCCTTCTAGCGGCGGATTCCCCTAGGAGGGACGACTAAGCGTTCCTAGGTGCTGATCTAGTAGGTGGGGTCACACACCCTCCTTGGTCCTCCCCCAGGCGCCCCTGTGCGCTGGGAGACGGGAGTCCTGGAGGTTGAGCGATGCCATGTATGAGTACGCCCTGCGGCTAGCAACACGCCTCTTTGGTCCTCTATTCCAGCAAGACGGGTGGCCTGATCTCGGCTCGATTAGGTCAATCGGCTGGTCTCTCTTTTTGAGCTAGGCTAGGGTCAAGCAGCCCCTGTCTTGCAGGCAATCGCATGGACTTGCGAGTGCCATCAATGCGAGGCGGGGGTTGCGTATATCCTCCCACTACCCCTGTGGCTTCTGAGCATGGTCTCAGTGCACAGCTTCCCCTTGTTGGACTCCGTGGTGGGTGGGGGCGTGGGAGGATGAATTGAACCGCTTTTCATATGGCATCTTAAAAAAAAAAAACTGAAACCCATGTTGATGAACCTGGAACCAAGATGACAAAGGCTGTCACCGTGGAGCCTTTCAAGGTCCTTGGTGACAAAAATAGATGGGTTAGGCTCTGGCGTCGGTTCAGTCAAAGTAAGTATGGAAGCCAGGCAGGACCCTCCAACCCTGATAGCCCCACTGCCTAAACTGCGTCGTCGGTTCGGAGGACAGGCAACAAGTGTCCTCGGCCGGCTACGGATTCAGAGGACAAGGTATGTACCCCCAAGCCTAAGGGATTCGACAACGCTTATCAGATGGTACGGGCTATGGAGACCCAGAGTCAGTGCCGTCTGACGATTAGAATTGCCAGAGACAAAGGCATGATAATCGTCCCAAAGGACCAAGCCACCCTCACCTTCCTCCAGGAGACTGACAAGTTCCTAGATGGGCGGAAGGTGAGCCTGGCGGCCCTGACTACTGAAGAGAGGAAGTCCAAGATGGTGCTTCTTGGCTTCCCTCTGATGTATGACCTTGAGGTCATCACCGCTCATCCCAAGGTGGCGGGAGCTTCCCGACTTTCTAAAGGGAAGCACCCAACCAGACAAGTCCTGGTCACTTTGAAGGGAGCCCCAGTTGCGTCCTTGGACCTTGGCAATTGGGGCTCCTACAGCCTCAGGACATATGTCCCAGACCCACTCCGCTCTTCACGTGCCAGAAGTACGGACACTACCAGGCCACTTGTTCTGCAGAGCCGAAGTAGGGTGTCTGTAGTCAGGCACACAGCACTGAGGTATGCCTCAAAGCACACAAAGACGGCACGCGGGACACTTCCAGACTGTAAGGGTCCATCAGTGTAGCACTCATAGTCATTATTCAGAGTTTCAAGATGCTCATTAATGGTTGCAAGGACGTGTTGCTTAAATGTAGCTGGTGAAACTGTCTTTTTTAGGGACATTAGCATAAAATACGTTCACTGTCGACATTTTCAACGGTGGAATAGAACGTCACAAATCTTCCTTTGGTCTCTGTAGACTTTTGAAGTCAGAATCAAAATTTCCGACCACTGTGCAGCGGTCACAGTAACAAGGCCATGTGTAGCAAGATTCTTAAAATTGTGATGCCTATTCCTACGTTTAAACAATGATCGTGTCCTGAGAAAAGAAGATTTTTATAGAACTAAATATATTTGCTATCCATTGGCCTAAAGCGATACTGACAGCGTGCATCACCACACTTTTGGATGGCCCATAGTTTATTTTTTTATTATATTATGTTTTCCTGATTTCCTTATTTGTCTACACCCATAATGTCCGTTTTTTCTTGTTTTCTTATGTTCAATGCGCTTTGCCGAGTAACGAAGAAATCCTTGTTTTTTTACATAACAATTTCCTCATTCATGTTGTTTAAATCACCCACATCCATCCATATTGTGTGTGTGTGTGTGTCCAGAAGCAAAATGAAATCACTGAAACCTCGAGCTGGTCCTTCCATGTCTGCCTCTACAGCCGAGCCGAGAGACAGGCCACAGACGACCAAGACCGACTATGGATACGGATGGCGAGTCTAGAACGCTGGGCCACCTGACGCAGTCAGTAATCTAAGGTAAATTTACTATAAATGCATAGATATTAATAGATGATGGTATATAGATAAAATATTTACACATTAAATCTACCAATCAAAAATAAACCAAGGATGGCAACCAACATGATATTCCAAATGAAGAGCCAACACCAGAAGGAAACGTAAAAGAGAAGATTACAGGAGAGAAGGAGTTTTCAGAGTACTTATTGATGAGAAGAAGGCCTTTTGCACACTTACACGACAAGAAGCATGAGGGAGAAACCGTGCCGAATTAAGGTTATTGAGAGAGATATGCGAAGGGGCCAATGCCAACTCAATAACTCCCATTCTTTCTTATTTGCGTGGCATTTATTCTATTCCTCATCCAGCTTATCCCTGCATACCATTATTTCCATTGTTGTTATTATCAGTGTTATCATTATCATCATCATTAGCACCATCATTATCATTGTTATTATTATTATTATTATTATTATCATCACCATTATCACATCATCATCATAACAATAATAATGATATTAATGATAATGATGATACTGATAACAATGGTAATGGTAAAGATAGCAATTACTACTATAATTTCAGTACTATCGTTATCATTATCACTGTTATTATTAAAACGATTATCATAATTACTATCATTATCATTATTGTCATTATTACCTGATGTTCATCGGATTTTGTAATTGCTAGATTTACTATGTGAGTTTTAACTTGTAATTTTACCTCAGATGCACTGCTCTCTGTGTATGGTGTAATTATAAACTTGTATGTTATGTCTCTCCGTAAAATCCCCAACAGTTATGAGACGCATGGTTTAGGAGCACACACCAGTCTAAAAATGTTCATTTCCGCTAATTTCCCAAAGACTCTATACACTGAAATATTTGGCTTTGAAAATGCAGATAAAATCCGGACTAAGATTACTAGAACTTTCTAAATGGCCTTTATCAGTGATATTTCATTGGTAAAATGTTTTTAGCGGATGTTAATTCACTTTTAAAATACGCCTGTTGAGACCATCTGCTGTGCCATTACTGCATTTGCAGAGGAAGAACTTTTAAGGAATGTTCACTGTCCCGTCTACCTGCAGGTCACAGGTTACACATCCGACTGCTGAGGGAAGGTGAATCACGTACCAAGGTACATTTAACAACTTATCTTCCATTAATTTCACTATTTATTTCATACCCCCCTCGTGTATTATTTATTTTCCTTTCTATTTTCTTTTTGTTCGTTTTAACCCAGTCGCTCCCTGTTGTTGCGTTCTTAAACGCTGTCGGTCAAAATTCCTAGACACGATGCAATTTGCCTCTGACACAGACAACATGCCTCAGTTCCACTGCCTTTCATGTAGCTGCAGAGATCCTGGACACCCTTTGCATCCTGCAGCAGTCGTCAGACAGAAAGTCTAGGCATTTACGTTTCTCCCAGTGGAGATAACTGTGATCCATCGCCATACAAGGTGATCCCTTGGCTCGTTGAAGATTCTAATGGTAACAGTAAAATTAGTCTAGCTAAGGATCCCACTCAGACGGTGACCATGGAACCGGACCTTTGCATTCTTGTAATTGAAATCTGCCTTATCTAATCTAGGAGCGTACCTCGGAATCCTCTTCTCATTAGAATACCTATAAGGGCGAGAGCCGTTATCAGTGCATATGCTCTCTGGATAGCTGGATTCCGGGTTAGAGATATGTAAGCAATAACAACTGTTACTTTATATAAAGAAAATGCGAATTGATTAATCTGAATACATTTTCTGATGAAAAACCAAATGATTGCAGACAATTGTTTTGGCATCATTACGTAGCATACTAGTGCATAATGAAGAGCAATTGGCAACTAAAGAAGAAGCGGTGGGAGGAGGTAGCACGAGTTCATATTTTAACAATAAAGTAAATTACCAAAGGCGCCTATGGGCACCGGACAAACGAATACTTACTATACGGCTGTACACAGAAGAGGAAACTATTTCACACAACAGTCTATAGCGCTAGAAATCTGTGACAAACTAGATAGAGACTGTTTAAGAGAGATCTGACCCGCAGTAATCACTTCTTACCTAAAGATTCTTACAAATGAATAATAATATTAGTAATGATAATTATAATAATGATAATCTAAGCCGGCAAGATCACTATCTAACCGGCCCATCGGGAGAATGCCCGATTTCCCGATGGGAATTCGGGCATTCGCATAAATAAACACTAACATGTCCATACATCCACACTAGTGCTCAGGGTCTATCCTACTACTGCTATCGCAACACATTAAATAGCAAGTGATCAGACAGACTAAAGTTAATATATTACATCAAAATTAATCAATCTATTATGATAATAAGGATAACAATGATAATGACGATGATGATATTGGTAATGATAATAATGGCGATGAAAAAATATGGATGGAAATTTGTTAATCATCAAACATCAGTAGTGGTTACAATGAAGAAATTTATGTATGATGGTAATGCTAAAGCCAAAGAGACTAATGAGAATGATGACAAGTGCTGAAATTAATAACATGAATGAAGATAGCAACGATAATGAGCAAAATTAAATAACTGATCACGATATTGCAAATACTACTAGTATTACTGCCTGTGATAATAAAATCAACAGTACTGTTTAATGAATATGAACACCAAAGCCAAAATGATAACGATATCCTTAATAACATAAGTACGTTTTCTACACATTGAAACATTCAACAGCTTTTTATTTCGGATTCTGTAATTTTTGTAGTGCGCTCCTTCGACATAATTTGAAATTCCCGCTCCGCCATTGACTTGGTCAACAGTTGTCTTAAACGCAAATCATATTTACAAGGTCATCCATTAAAACGCTTATTTTTTATTTTTCATTGATATAGCTGGTATAATAATTATATTATAGTACATATATTGAAATAAATCAAGTATTTTATCTTAAATCTGAAGAAAAATAGAGAAAATGATTTTGCTTTGAGATACAACAACAGGTGCTCATGACGTCACTCCAGTTGGGACCTACACCAATGTCTCAGAAATCCAAACAAGTGGCCCTCGCTATCGAAAATGCGTTTTAAAATGTAAAATATCTATGATATGTGATTATTTTCCCAATTGACTGACTCCATAATACACCTGAAAATGTCCAGGAGTTCTAAATCTCAGAGTAGAGCCCAGAGTTCATTGATAGAAGTGAAGAGCAAGGTATGTGACAAACTTTCTTTTCATTAGTTCACCTCAAATACAGGGTACAGGTGAGTCACCAACATTCCAGGGGATTTGCTCATGTAAAATAATCGTGCGTTATTCCGTTAAGAGTACAGAATAACCACACTTAGTGGATTTTAAGCCACGGAGACACGAGCGGATTTGTCAAAAGAGAAAGACAACAAATTGTTTACATAGATGAACCGGATTTCCACCTCGCTGTCACGGGAAAACGAGGCTGAATGCAGATTCCTTCCCAGATCACTCGGGTGTTTTCATTTTGCGAGAGAGAATGTTATCTTTCTGAGAACTTCCGATGGTACTATTGAATTAACCTCCAATCGTTTAGTGTGGCTAAGCTTTAGTTCACAATTAGTCTGTTTTAGTAGCAGGCCAATCCTTGAAGATATCAGGGGAATTGTCAGGTATGGTAATATGCACTTCTTCGACACCATATGAGAAGTCACAATAAGTAATTATACAAAAAAGTATTGTGTTGCCAATCTTAACGGTATGTGAATCAGTATATTGGTAGTATAGTTTAGGACGACCATCAACCTCAAAGGAGAGTATGTGGGATTTTGCTCAAGATGTTTACACACAGAAGTTCACTAGCTGATTTTGAACAACTCACCCAGAATGTATCATACTGATGTTAAACTCATTTTTCTGAGCTTGATTGATATTTAAAGCTTTTTCCATGATATTAGGCTTAATTGCAACATTTTAGCTGTAGAATACAACTCCAAACAATGTTCACGAAGTCCCAGTGTTTGAGTCCCTCATTTGTAATGAAGAATAAAGGGCAAATGACAGTGCACATCACCATGTTCGAGTCACTAATGTTCATTACTGGCATACCATTTTCTTTGTTGTTATAGGACTTTGGGTTAGTTATCACAGTGATCCAGGCGAATGAATATCTTTGTTGTTACAGCAATTTTTGTAGCATTTGTTGTTAAACACTTGCTATAATAGAACACAAGGTTAGGTAATAGAATAGGTATGGCATAGATGTATAGTGATTTAGTGATGCATTACCACATATCTCTGATAATCTTTATTTGATAGTTCCAAAAGTAGGGTAGGGCATAAAGTATACCAGGGAAATTATAGGGTAAAAAAAGCTGAAATGGAATAAACATAAACAATATTATAAATTGCAAACATCTACCAAACTTCATAGATATGCTTGCCAACAGTCAGAGTCTACAGGCTTAAATGTTCAATTTCAGAAATGTCTACACACCAGCTAGTGGTACAATCCATAGAAATGCACACCATTGTTTTTTATACAATACGTTCTAACTAAGCAACCTAACTTAATTCTTCTGGGGCCTCCATTCCCATATCCTGTACTCCTGGGATATTTACATATCTGGGCTTGGCCTCCACACCCCCTGCTAATATGTTATTTACCCAATTAGCTGGTAATATTCTCCATACGTTTTTTCATGAGGTAGATAGATGTTTCAAATAGAGCTCAGGATCTCTTTTAGTACATACCTGCAATAGTTATAAGTCGTAAATCAGACTGGCAGAAAAAAACATGATACACAAAAAGGTTTTTTGAAGTAAGAAGTAACAGTTTCTAAAATCTTCCTTGATTTCAGTTTGAGATGAAAGGAATGAGGGGGGCAGTCTCCATGAATATGCCCACAGAACCATGATTACCATTTCACAATCAATACATTTCATTTACAAATATAAAAAGTATGATGATACAGGGAGCATGACTATCTGATTAGCTGAAGGAGAGTTGGGATTACAAGGGGCATGTAATGTTGCAGGAAAAATAATTTCAGTTTTTGATAACCCTTCCATGGTCATGGCAAACAGGAGGTTAAACCCCTCATCCTCTTGGTAGTCCGAGGCCTTCCAACAATCCCTGATAATGATTGATTGATACATTTTTTTTTAATGATTTCCAGTTGGTTCTCTTTATCCTGTTTACAACTCCCACAGCAAAATAACAGACCCCCTAAAAACCTGTGAAGCCATGATGAGACTCCTATTTTTGTATTTTCATTACCCAAATTTTAATCCCGAATATATGTTAACCTCTGAATGACTGATGATGTGATCTTCACACCATAATTTGGCTGGTCCTTCTGCCAAGTGACATGAACATCACATCATGGTTTTATCTGCACTTCCTGCCAGGTGATGCATATATATATATATATATATATATATATATATATATATATATATATATATTATATAACATATATATATATATGTTTATATATATATTTATATATATATATTTATATATATATATTTATATATATATATTTATATATATATATTTATATATATATATTTATATATATATATTTATATATATATATTTATATATATATATTTATATATATATATTTATATATATATATTTATATATATATATATATATATATATATATATATGTATATTATATATATATATTTATATATATATATATATATATATATATATATATTATATATATATATTTTATATATATATATAATATATATATATATATATATATATATATATATATATATATATATATTCATTTTTAGAGAGAGAGAGAGAGAGAGAGAGAGAGAGAGAGAGAGAGAGAGAGAGAGAGAGAGAGAGAGATAGAGAGAGAGAGAGAGATAGAGAGAGATAGAGAGAGATAGAGAGATAGAGAGAGATAGAGAGAGATAGAGAGAGATAGAGAGAGATAGAGAGATAGAGAGATAGAGAGATAGAGAGAGAGATAGAGAGAGAGAGAGAGAGAGAGAGAGAGATAGATAGAGATAGAGATAGAGAGATAGAGAGATAGAGAGATAGAGAGAGAGAGAGAGAGAGAGAGAGAGAGAGAGAGAGAGAGAGAGAGAGAGAGAGAGAGAGAGAGAGAGAGAGAGAAATTGTACCTCAGTGTGTAATAGAAGCATGTCTCTGACACAGGGTCAAATACCCCTTAGCAGCAAGACCCGCAAACTGTGAATACTCCCCAGTGATATGGCCAGGCTCAGCTAAATAGGCCATGTCATTAATTGGGTAATAGAAGCTAAATTAGTTTCACTATCTGTATACCATTAGGCAACTACATGTTATGTAAAAGTATGGTGTGGGAAAGGGAAGGAGGGTTAAGAAGGGATGGAATGTATTTGCCTGCATGAGATATGTTAACAATATATAGCAAAATTACTATTTCACCCTCATTACATTCAATTCACTGTAAAAACAGATTGGCTCTGGGACAGGAGGAATTACAAGAGGAAGGATATGGGATGGTATATTGGGTGTGGTAGGAGGAAACTTGCAACTTTTTAACCCATTGTGGACGGATGTCATGACATAGATGACGCAAGAGCTTTGACCTGGCAATGGGTGCTATGACAAACGAGATGTTGGGGGATTTTGGATCACTGTTATTTGATTGTACTATGAATAAATAGTGAGTCAGGATGACAATTGCAGTCATAATTACTATAATTGCTGTAATATTAAGCAAAATGGGTTTCACCTGATTACCAAAACCTAGATGGCACCACTTTCTTTGAGCATCAGCAGGAGAGAGAGCCTTGGATGGCACCCATCCACTGTCTCTAGTAAACAATATCATTATAGAACAATGGCACACAGCAGGCAGAATGAGAAGATGAAGGTGACTCAAACTATTCCCAGTGTCAACATTGTAACCCAATGCCAGTAGGGATGCCTGTCACTGTGGCACTCAGTCTTAAACAAAGTCATCCTTCCACATCCCTACCTCTTCATGTTAACTTTATTTTGGATGGCTATAGGAAAAAATATAATAGCCTTTTGTTTTCCCATAAAACAGTAGTACTGCTATCACACTGAGTTTAAAGAAAATAATGAGCTGATATGGACTTTATACTACAATTTTTGTTAACTTTTGTGTTGATAGTGTCCATCATATGGGACACATGTCAACTGAGTTCCAAGTGTATATCATGTATGATTTTGATACATTCTGTTTTTAACTCACAATTTTTACATCTGCATTGGTACATTTACTTTAATCATTGAAGAGGTATTTTTTTCGTGGAGGGGGGTGATCCACGGTTGACAGTACAAATATAGAAGCATGCAAATAGTGCAAAATGCTAGAATATAAGCTCCTGGTGCCAGAACCAGAACTCCCTTTGGCTGTGTTCAGACACCCTGGCACATGTTATGTTCTAAGCTTTTTCCACACTATATTAACCCATTGTGGATGGGGCACCTAACAACCTAACTGGTCTTCAGGGTGGGTGGTCTACGACACTAGCATCACCAGCTAAAAATTAACCCATTGGTGCCGGTTGACGTGATGACATGTTTTGTGGTTTTTGTGGCAGACGCCCAGGATGAGCTATGAGAGCAAGCCGCGCGCTCGGGTTGAGTGAGCGGGCAGCCAAGGCTCGCGGCTTGTGCGTCCGACAATCTCGAGGCGTTAGGCTTATGCGTTCGAAAACCCTGGTACTGTTACCGTGTAAAGCCGGAACGGCCCCGGCGTGAATGGGTTAAGAGGGACAGGGAAAGGGTTTTCTCCATCCTCTGGGTAGCTCAGACTAGCCCAAACAATATTTTTCCATAAATACATCATAAAATGTGGGTTTAAGCTGACTTTGGAACCCTTTAGCTCTGGAGCTAGCACTGTTACATCCATAATACTTAACCCAAATGCTCCGGGACGTTGATGACTAGTGCGCTATGCATTTCCGGGAGGCTGCCGCATAGGCTAAACTCATTCCGTGGTCTTATCTTATCTTATGACGCCCAGCATCAAGGTGCTGTCGCCTTACATGACGACCGGAGTTTGGGCCAAGAAGATGACGTCATCACTGCATGCCATCTGGATGATTTGGGTTAATGACTGAGTGCGCGCTTCAACTATGAGCAGATCCGAATGTCATGTCATGCCTAATTGGTGCTGACATGTATGTCATGTCACCCATACACAATAGGCTAATGGCATTCAGTACAAAATGCAATTGAAAGAAATATTCTGTCATAAGTGTTTTATAATGATAAATGTAAAATCCTATATGCCAGTAATGTGGAAGGCCAGTAAAAAACTGGTGGTATTTTTTCTTGCCTTTTTTTGATTATGAATGGGATTTCAGTCAAGTTCCCATTTTTTTTCCTATGAATGAAATGTAGTGATTTTGAAATAGCAAACCTCCCATCCGTACTTTACCTCCTCCATCCCCTGCCCCGCACTTTATTCTTACATAACTTAAAGTATATTTGCCTTATGGTATATCATTGTCCTTTTACTATTTATACACCTAAATAAATATTTCACAGTGTTCTATGACAAAATATGCTAAATTTTGCTTTATATGTTTAACCCAATCCTGACGGGCCCAGCGATAAGTGGAAACCCTGTTCGCCGGGCCTATGCAATATTGCACCGGCAATGTCACACTGGTGTGTTCCCCCATCATCGGGCATTTAGCCATGTCACACGGGTGTGACGCACCGTCATCAAAGGGTTAATTTGCATTCCCTCCAGCCACACCAACTGTCAGCTCCATCCCCTCTATGCCCCTATGAGGCCCTCCTCTCCCTTAGCTTAAACCATTAGCAGCGGATGGCATGATTTGCTGCCAAGGCAGAATCGGTCATAGACGCGGATGGCACCATGCCAGACAATCTAAACCATCCATCCTACTGCATAGACCTTTTTTTAATACCGCGATCAATGGGTTAAGCTTCGTAGTATATTATAGTTGTTTTTTTTTATACTATTTTCACATCTGCATGGATACATCATTATTTCATTTGAAGAAGTTTATTTGTTTTCTTGCCTTATTTGTGCAATATTTGCATGTTTTATACACTAGTGTTTTATAGGCATGGAAACTTAGGCCCGTAGTAAAGAACCTGTGAGGTGTGGGGCGTCGGGAAAATGTGACGGGTGTTGGGTGTAGGGCGCCCGTCTGCATGATAGCTAGTAAAGAACGTGTATCCGTGGGCTTGGTTGTCAGTGATGCCAACCTGTTCAATGAGACGTATAGATCGGACGATATTGGTAGCCTTGATCGATGTAAACAACACCTGAGAGCGCACAATTGAAACATAAATATAATTTTATTTATTATATTTCATTCTTTCTTTCTATAATGAGACGTAGAGATCAGACGATGTTGTAGCCTTGATCGATGTACACAACACCCGAGAGCACGCATTTGAAACATAAATATTTTGGAATTCACACTATTATTTTTTCCATAATAGGTCTTTTATAGTCATAAAATCATTAACATGAATGTTAAAACAAATTAATCACGATCATATCGAAGACAGAATCATGTTTACTTAATTAATACAAGGAATCCTGAAATACGAATCGATCTTTAAAGTCTCGTAAACAAAAGATACAGATTTGTTTTTGACCAGAGAATGATATTATTTATATTAATAAAATTATATACTATGCGCTATATTATGATATTATTATATTATTATATGATGTCCTACCAAAAACAAACTCTTTATATTGACGGGTATATCTGTGGGGAGGGGGAAGGCACCCAAGGAAAATTCCTGACATTCCAATACTAATCTTCGGAAATCCCATTTTCTTTACTGCGAACACTGGACGGGTAACCCGTCACGACATGTTCTTTACTACGGGCCTTATTCCCATCACCTTCCTACTTGAGGGATAACTGCAGCAAGTTTTTCACTGAGATAGATTTGTGAATTTTGATGCTCAACTGTGCAATATTTATTTGATGTGGCAATGATATATACATTTTCTGGTGTGTAAATTCAAGCTTTTGAAATGCCAAAGACCAAAATTAGCCTTTGTGAAACTTGAAAGACCATACTCCAAATGCAGCTGCTGGGGGGACCTACTGTACATGCTGAATGCATTGAAGTTTTTAGTGGTTAAGTTAGGGGTTACGCTTGAGGTGTACAGTAAAATTCAAGAGAGCAATTTAAGTTTTATTTCCAAAGTTAACAATTAACTCATTCACAAGGGGGCTTCAATTTAAGTAATGCTGCTCCTGCTGGCTAGATAACAAATGTGCATAGTGACTAAACATGAGATCTCTTCCAGTGCAATGCTGCACTGTACATCTATTAGTGCTTTTCACCAGCCTGCTTCAACATGGTGATAGAAGGAGGTTTTTGTATTTGTTTACATTATTTTTACAAGTGAATAAAAGTGAGTCTATACAAATGGAACTCCTATGATTATATATACACATAATGATGTAAAACATATGTTTTAACCCATTAGCAGCGGATGACATGATTTGCTGCAAAGGCAGAGTCAGTCAGACATGTAAACCAGCCATCCTACTGCACAAACATTTTTTAATACCGCAACCAATGGGTTAAAAGAGATCATAAGGTAATAGGACATCATCTGGCGGGAGTGAACTATTCCTGTGACGTGATATCATGTGACCCAGCGCGAATGGGTTAATCCATTGCAGACGGAGTGCCTGATGACCTAACTGGCAGTTAGGATGGGCAGTCTACAACATTAGCGGCACTAGCTAAAAGTTATAGGACTGGGGAAAGTGTTTTCTCTCCCCTCCAGGTAGCATAGACTAGCCCAAACAATATTTTTTCATAAATCCATCACAAAATGCAGGTTTAGGCTGACTTTGGAACGTTGCAGCTCTGAATCTAGTGCCCAGTTTTTAGAGAAATGGAGTAGGAAAAAAGGTCAGTTATGCAGAGTAGATTTTCTCATTTTTCAGGGTATACTTAAATATTCTTAATATTTTATTAACTTCGCTCAACCCATTCGCGCCGGATGACAGGCTATCACGTGTAGAGTGCTCTGAGAAGTGTTGCGCAGTATCGTGCCAGGACAGATCTAATACTTGGAGGCTGTGTGCACTTATTATCTTCATGGAGGGAGCAGTATCAGGCAAATAATTGACCTGGTGCAAATGAGTAATTAGAAAATGTTAATAGAAGGCTACATAATATTTTTTAAGGATGACTTTATTTATAAGAATCCCTTAATTGGTATGAACTGAATTCATTATTGAATAAATGAAAAATGTAAAATTGAGAATAATGTTTCAGAGATTTCTTTACCACATTCTTTTCCTTTGGCTCTCCTGGTGTGCAGTCATTTGTCATTTTACATCTTCCTTCTCTTGGAAATCTTTTTAGCAGACTTTGTCATCTCAGGCTCAAGTGTTGCTCTCTGAAATGTAGCTAATTTCGTAAGACAAGAACCAAGCAACTTGGATAGGGCACTGGGAGCCTATCTCACATTGCATCAATTACATGATATATAGTTGATAACTGTGTATATCAAATTGTGACTTCCCTTCTGCTGGGACTATGATAGCCAGAGCAGGATTTTATTGAGATGTGGATGAATATCATTTATGATAATCATCCTTTTGAATACAAATATTTCCCTTAGCTTTCTGATAAATTCTCTCCACCAGGAGCATATGTATGTTTTGTTAACATATATGTACATCACATATTCAAGTATGTAATTATGTGACCTCAGGAGAGGACTTAGCATGGTGATAGTGATAATTTATACTGTTATATTGCTCTCCCCATATGTAAACATTTAACTCATGCATGCTTGTGATTAATCAGCCTTTTGTACTGCATATATTTCAACAAGTTGACATAGCTGTAAGGTTTTGTGAAAGATATGAGAGCCCAAATAGGGACTAAGATTAAGCTGGGGATAACCCATGTTACCTCATCCTTTTGAGATGTAACTACTTGTCTCAATAGACTTGTCAAAGTCACATTGTATGTGCTGATGCCTGATGAATGATTCCGCATCTCGCTCATAGTATTATGAGTATTTTACTACGAAACATACTCTTATATCACAGCACATTGTATTTTTTATGTAGGTGCACACTCCCTAAGGGAGTGAATGATCAGGTGAGGGTGGTTCTTCTTCTTTAATAGTAGTAGTATGACACATCTGACTTAAGCTGGTGAACACCTGATCTGCCCCATAGGGAGTGCAAAAAAGTTGTAAATATCAAGGTAAAGATCAGGTAGGGGTGGTTCTTCTTCTTTAATGGTAGTAGTATGACACATCTGACTTCAGCTGGTGAACACCTGATCTGCCCCATAGGGAGTGCAAAAAAGTTGTAAATATCAAGGTAACAAAATCATGGGACTGTATGTTTGATAATTTGTACTGCCTCTGTATTGATGTTCACACTCAATATAGGCCATGATTATAATTTTTCATTACATATGTCAAATTACAGCCAGTTATTAACCCTCTCTGGATGGGTGGTACACTACTGTACCGCTCATTCAAAAGCCCAGTGGCCGGGTAGCACAATATGGTGCCAGCCATTTAATTGATTTAGGCCTAAGCGTTCGAAAGCCCCGGCATTGTGACATGCAAGGCTGGAATGCCCCCGTCGTGAGTGGGTTAACCCATTGCGTACGGGTGTCATGACATACATGACATAGGAGCTTTGGCCTGACGACGGGCGTCATGACGTACATGACGTTCGGGGATTTTGGAATACTATGCTATTTTATTGTGCTATGAAAAAGGAATGAGTGATGATGGCTACTACAGTCATAATTACTATTATTACTGTAATATAGTGCTAGCTTAACGTCCAAAACCTAGATGACACCACTTTTTCCTAGCACCAGCAGGAGAGAGAGCCTTGAATGGCACCCATCCACGGTCTCTAGCAAGCACGTCTGTATAGAGTGATGGCACACACTAAGTTGATGAACCCTTGCTCTAAAGTACCGCCGATGAGAGATGTGCAGGCAGAACGAGAAGAGGAAGGTGACTCAATCCATACCCAGTGTCTAAAATGTGCTCCTGTGCCAATATGGATGCCTTTCACTGTGGCACTCACAGACACAAGCACAGGTTTCATTCCTCTTCCCTACCTCTTCTTGTTATCTTTATTGTAGGGGGTTATATGTTTCG
>NW_028234417.1:11122892-11125392 GCF_977035675.1 Penaeus japonicus | reverse complement strand
CTCTGTGTAATACTCAGTCTAGAACATACAGGTCGACGGCGCAGAATACTAGCTACACTACTCTCGCTACTACTGCATTAACCACCACCGCCGCTACCAATACCTCTACCACTGCCTTTGCCACTGCTACTATTACTACAACTAATACTAATATCGTCACAACAAATAGACCTTTTAAAAGAATATGACCAGCAAATCTTCCCATGCCTACGCCTCTATTTATTACTTAACCGAGAACATGAATATGGCATTATACTCCGCATTCACTCATTTAGCCGCGTCCTTATGTGACTTTAAGCAACCATTAGTTCATCGTCCGGCTCGCAGAGGGAGGTAGTGTTCAGGCTGGAAGATCGAGGTCCTCTCAGGCACAGCAGGACGGATCGGAGAAGCAGGACCAGCGGCTGACGCTTCATCCAAGCTCTTTGGTTGTGGTGTTTCTTTGACGGGTTTATCTAGCCTTGCGTAGAAAGATTTGGCCTAAAATATTTCTCCCGAAGTTGTAAAAACAAGGTTAGAAAGTTCCATCATCTATAATTTCGATTCTTTATGAGTTCGCCCTTGTTTCATCAGCTTCGTTTCGCTCATGAGCTGCTGTTAATGTTATGCCCGATGACCTCGAGTCACAGATTCTGAGATTCGGATGTCGAATGAGGTTCTGTGCACACATGCCCTGAATCCAGGTTAGCTCTGACCTCAGTTCATGATTTAATCAATATTTCGGCTTCCGGTGGCAATAGATTTGGTTCCATTGTAACGCCATGACAAATTTCGGATCCACAATCGCCTCCGGTCATTTCTCATGCCTTACCGGGCTCTCTATTGATGGCGCTGACGTGATTCCCTGCTGTTCACTCTGGTCTAATTGACATGCTGCATTTTGACGGACAATGTGAATCAAAGTGATATTAGTGTCAGAGAGTATAGATATTCTCTCTGCATTAGTTTCACAGGGTTTGTGATGACCGTCCCCTTTTGAGAGAGCTTGGATGGTCATGTCCCATACGGCGTCCCCGAGTGGTTGGAACAGCTGTGATGTGACCAGGATTGCTCTCTTCAGAAAAGTCCGTCGGTGTTGAAGTCCACGTGTGATTGCTGTGCAGCTTGCGTGGGGCTCTGTTTTTGCTGTTTCTGATGGGTTTTAACTCTTCTCCAGTCATCAATATGCGCTTAATATCTTCAGCATAACACATTCAGAGCGCTTATGGAGGATGACTATTACTACTACTGCTACAACCACGAATACTATTACTACTAATGACAATACCTCTTCTTTTTTCGGCTACCACTATTGCAGCTGTTTCATCTACTACTACCACTTTTTAGTTACTGCTACTGCTACTACTACTGCTACTAGTATCACTATTCGTGCTACTACTTCTGTTACTTCTAGTGCTATTACTGGTACTCATACTACTACGTCTATTAGTACTACTGCTACTGCCACTGCTACTATTACTATTACTTCTGCAATTGTTAATAATATTACTCGGGATATTACAACTTCTGCTACTGCTACTTCTGTTACTACTACTACTATTACTTTTTATGTGGCCCCAGCTACCAATACTATTGCTACTACTTCTACTACAGCTTCCGCCACTACTACTTCTACAACAACTACTACTATTATTCCTGATACTTCTACTGCTACTACTACTATTTATGCAAGTCTTCCTAATCACACAGTATGTATCACTATCATATCAATTGCCGATGATTCCTAACAAGATGTGAGTGCATGGATTGAAACACAGAGTGAGGACAGCATATAAAAGGGCAAAGCGCCGAGCAGCAACAGCAAAACACTGCTAAAAGGCACTGAAGAAAAACAATGAAAACTGGGGAAATAAGTATTACAGAAATTTTGAATATTTGCCACTGAAAAAGAGTGAAACCCAAGGGCGTACAATCAGAAGAGGACCCATCAAGAGCAGCATCTCCCTGAGGTCGTCCCAAACTAAAGAAAAGGCTTAAGAATGTTTAAAAATTTACTACTGCATTAAGGGCAAATTCTATTGTTTGTCCGTTTAGTTAAACGTATCATGCCAAATAGATAATTAAACTTCAAATGATTTCCTGAGGATTTATACATATGTGAAGCAAATGGTACCTGTCTCATTATAATACCATATTTATATGAGAGATACCCTAATAGGACGTCACGGGGGGGGGGGGGGGCTGAGGTGCTGGAGGGCCCTGTCCTTATCTTCAGGGGATAACCCTTTCAATATACAAACATAAGCCCTAGCCTTTCTGAAAGCGTTTGCATGTTTAACATTACATATGTCTGGAGAAAAAATAAGGTGAAATGTCAGTTTAACTTTATACTGAAATCATATCACAATCGTATGATTATTATTCGATTACTTACAAATTACGCAAAGTTATGAATGTTTTCCCTGTAAAAGTTTACACGAATCAAAGAAAACGAATTTTAGGGACAACCACTTTCTTCAAAATTTTAGGGGTATCTCGAAAATTCTGTTAGTGTTTTTTT
>NW_028234417.1:11095392-11097892 GCF_977035675.1 Penaeus japonicus | reverse complement strand
AGAAACTGACAAACATTGCCAGGGCAAAGAGAGCCAATGTATTTTGCAAACACTCGAATGCAGATCAGTTGATCTTCAAACATGAGGGATTTTCCAACTCCGTGACCAGCTTGCATACAGCCCACTATTGTTTTTTTTATGGCTACAAGCATGCACATTTCATTGCCTAAATCGTTATTCGTTGCCGGCCATTTATGCCCTGATAGATCTGCATCCTGAGAGCTAAGGCTAGAAGCCTTTGACTTTGAGTCCCGATATTTCTCTTTTTCATATTTACAACATTCCTCACAGAAATATCTTGTCTATACTCAGACCTTCCTTGTATGTGTCCCCCACTGAATAGGATCACTAGATCATCATAGATGTTTTTATATCCCTTTAGGAATGGGATGTCGAGACCTCAAGGATGTTGAAAAAAGATAGGAAAGGCATGGCACTTTCCCAGCTCCTGTTGTTTTGGGATGAGAACTCTGTTGTCCCTTTCCCGACTCTGGGGTTATTGATTACAGCTCTGAGAATCTTTCCTTACCTCCACCTAGGGAATGTGCACCTGGGAGCCGAGCAATTTGCCTTTATTCACCTTTCACCACCGCTTGGTTTGGGAAGTCCGGTGGCTGGAGCTTTCATGCCGTTCGGTGCCCTTCCCATCCCCGAGAAACGCTAACAGAAAAGCCAGGCTCTCAGAGATGCTGAACCTCCTGATTTTTTTTTCCTTCAGAGGATAACTTTGTGATTCGACTCCCCGATTCCCTCCTTATCTTATCAGGCGTCCCCAGGGGGACTTCACTGCCATACTATTGAGCCAAGGCATCCTGACATCCGCATCCACGACCTTCCACTCAATACTGCGATGCCACAGGGGCCAATTAGGCGCCCATCGGGTCAGCACGGTCCCAAAGTGATCGCTTGTGAGTCTGATAAATGGCTTAATTCAGTGACAAAGATGAGGTAGAACGGCACATCCACACGATCATACAAGCATGGCAACATGCAGGGCAACTTGGTGTTTGTGAATATGTTTACCCATTCGGATGGGTTGCCTTTCTTCAAGTAAGCATGGCAAAGCTATTGGATTGTTGTTTGGTATAGCCTCACCTTCATGGGCGAGGCCATCGTGTCTGGACACAGGACGGCCGCCTGAACGCGAATAAGTTTAATTCGTCATTCAGATCTCGGAAGGAAGGCAAAAACGGAGAGGAATATTTTCACTGCATATTTACGTCATTGTTAGATCATTCTAAAATAATTATTCAGTGGTCATTTATTTTGTTGTTTATCCGACTTTGTGTTTATAAATATCATTTTTATTTTTCTAACTATGAATATTTATTACAATTATCAATTCAACTATAATCATTATTCCTGATCCATATTTATAAATATCAAATTAACTTAAACTCAAATTGTAGTTATTTTCATGCTGCATGAGTGTGCATTTCAGCATTATATTTAAGGATTTATATGTGTATGGGCCAACTGCTACGTCAGCTGTTGATCAAGCGCCATATTTGCTCGTCAGGCACTCCACACCGGATGTGATTTTGGTATGAGCTTCTGAAGCCTCCCCAACTTTGTTGTCAAGCATGTTAAATGATAATTTTCTCAAGCATGTATTATCGCGTAAATGGGCCAAGAACCTCGCCCTTGACGGGCAAGAGCTCAATCTCGTTCAAGACAGGGACGACCTGCGGTACGTTAGGGCTGAATAGTCGAGTGCCGGATGAGGAGATGACCGTATGCCCACAGACGTGCTCCCTCCAGTAGTCGCCGAGGGCTTCTTACGGTCTGCTCCATGGTGTGCGCGCTGAGAGGTGTTGCGGGAAAAGACATTCGCCTCCAACTCACAGCGCTGGGGAGGGTCATTTAGTGTGTACTGAGTCTGGAAGGTCGTATGTTAGGCTGCGCTCGCGTGTCGCAGGAGTCTATTGACTGGGGCAGGGAGTGGTCCTCATAGTACAGATAAGCCCCGTCCCCACTATGGAAATCACGCGACGAACTCCATTCTATCATGCTAAATTTCAAAATTAGCTTTGTCGCTAATAGTGCATCGAGGACCCCCACCCCCCCACCACACACACACACACATACACAAACACCTATAATTGGTACTCATAGTCACTGGGATTCTTTAGGGCCTCTTTGCCAGCTGGTATACACTCACTCAGCTGGGACTTTAGCTTCCAGACATTTATTTTGGAAACAATTATTGTCTGAGGTTATTCATTACAAGGACAGGTATCTTTTACGTAGCAATATTACTTGCATAACTGACCTATATTGGATTGCATTTGTCATGTTTGTATTCTACACGATTCCGCCATTCCCTTCTCCGTCAGTCGTATGACGGGAGATCACGGGTCGGCATCGCATGCCCAACAGCCATGGTCTCGCACTAAAGGCATTCACAAGATCCAAGTGCAACCAAAGAATTAGGCAGCCAGCTGGCATTATTCAGCTGCCCAACTCGCTTGCAGGAAAAGGAAACGAAAAGAGGAAATGA
>NW_028234417.1:11067892-11070392 GCF_977035675.1 Penaeus japonicus | reverse complement strand
TATAATAATTATTGTTTATATTATTATCATCATCATTATCCTGTTGATTATCATTATTATGATTATTATTGTTATCGTTTTCATCACTATTCTGAATATTACTATTACTATTATTATTATTATTATTATTACTAATATTATCATTATTGTTTTTTACTATTATTGTCATTATTATTTCTATCATTATTATTATTATCTTTAACGTTATTATCATTCTTATAGCTGTTGTTGTTTCTGTTATCATTACTAAAATCCTTATTATTATTATCATTATTGTCATTATTATTATCATTATCATTATTATTATTATTATTATTATTATTATTATTATTATTATTATCGTTATTATTATTATTATTATTATTATTATTATTATTATTATTATTGTTATTATCATTATCATTATTATTATTATCATTATTATTATTATTATTATTATTATTATTATTATTATTGTTATTATTATTATTATTATTATTATTATTATCATTATTATTATTATTATTGATATTACTATTGTCATCATCATCGTCATCATCATCATCATCATTATAGTTCTTGTTGTTATCATCATTGTTACTTTTATCTTCATTATCCTTATGAAACAACATGTATGGTGATAATGAAAAATGATAATCATAATCATAATGGTGATGATAATAGTAAATACAATACTGCATTTGAATGCTGATAACGATTGTATTAATGATTGTTATTATCTTGATAGGACTAGTAGTAACTGTAGTAATATAAATGATGATAATGTTGATAACAGTAATAAAGGCAAGGATAATAATTGAAATGATGATAAAGGATAGTAATGATAAAAGGAAATTTATAGTAATTATAATAATTGTAATGATAATAATGATAGGAAGGATAAGGAGGAGGATAATGATAACATTTATAATGATAACAATAATGAGAAAAATATTCATGACATGGATGTTAATAATGATAGTGATTATATTAATAGTAATGATAATGGTAATAATAATGATGATGATGCTGATAGCAATGATGATAATAGTGATAATGATGATAATGATTATAATAATAATGATGATAATAATCGTACCGTACGATAAAGATGATAATTATAATGATAATGATGCGATGATTGTAACAATGATACGGATAAGAATGATGATGATGATAATCATTATAATGATTATGATGATAATGATTAACAATGATAATGATAATTATAATGATAATGACAGTAATGATAATTATAATACATATGATAATGATGATAATGATGTCAATGGTAACAATAATGATAATGATAGTAACAACAATGATGATGATGATAATGATGGTAATGATTATAATGATAATGATTATGATAGCAATGATAATAATTATAATAATTATGATAGTAATAATAATAACAACAATAATAATAATTATAAGAATTGTATTGATAATGTCAATGATAATAATGATAATGATAATAACAACAATGATAATAATTATTATGATAATCATGATAATAATGATATTAATAATGTCAATAATAATAATGAGTGATAGAGCCAGAGCCAGAGAGCCATTGCTCGTGCGTGAACAAGAGTGGTATCAAGAAGGAGAGCCAGAGCTAGACCTGGAGTTAGAGCAAGCGGGAGAGCCAGAGGGAGAGCCAAAGCGAGCGTGAGAGCCAGAGCGAGAGTAAGACCCAGAGATAGAGCCAGAGCTAGTGCCAGAGTGAGAGCCAGAGTGAGAGTAAGAGCCAGAGTGAGAGTAAGACCCAGAGATAGAGCCAGAGCTAGAGCCATAGCGAGATCAAGGGCGAGGGCCAGAGTGAGAGCCAAAGCGAGCTTGAGAGCCAGAGCGAGAGTAAGACCCAGAGATAGAGCCAGAGCTAGAGCCATAGCGAGATCAAGGGCGAGGGCCAGAGTGAGAGCCAAAGCGAGCTTGAGAGCCAGAGCGAGAGTAAGACCCAGAGATAGAGCCAGAGTGAGAGCCAGAGTGAGAGCAAGGGCGAGGGCCAGAGTGAGAGCAAGGGCGAGGGCCAGAGTGAGAGCAAGGGCGAGGGCCAGAGTGAGAGCCAGAGTGAGAGCAAGGGCGAGGGCCAGAGTGAGAGCCAGAGTGAGAGCAAGGGCGAGGGCCAGAGTGAGAGCAAGGGCGAGGGCCAGAGTGAGAGCCAGAGTGAGAGCAAGGGCGAGGGCCAGAGTGAGAGCCAGAGTGAGAGCAAGGGCGAGGGCCAGAGTGAGAGCAAGGGCGAGGGCCAGAGTGAGAGCCAGAGTGAGAGCAAGGGCGAGGGCCAGAGCGAGAGCAAGGGCGAGGGCCAGAGTGAGAGCAAGGGCGAGGGCCAGAGTGAGAGCAAGGGCGAGGGCCAGAGTGAGAGCAAGGGCGAGGGCCAGAGTGAGAGCCAGAGTGAGAGCAAGGGCGAGGGCCAGAGTGAGAGCAAGGGCGAGGGCCAGAGTGAGAGCCAGAGTGAGAGCAAGGGCGAGGGCCAGAGTGAGAGCCAGAGTGAGAGCAAGGGCGAGGGCCAGAG
>NW_028234417.1:11060392-11065392 GCF_977035675.1 Penaeus japonicus | reverse complement strand
AATTCATCCTTACCTGCCTTTCATTGGATATCATATAACTAACGTGATGGGATATCATTATCTATAATTCTGAATGTATGAGTAACTCTCCTCTCTCACTCTGCTCTCCGAAGATTTATTAGAAAAAGTAAGTATCCTTTTCTTTGTTGTTGCGTTGAATTTTGAATTTTTAGGGGAAGGGGGCGGGCATTAGAAGATCAGAGAGCTCCTCTTCATTGATACTTTTCATTTATTTCTTGCTATACATGCGTATCTAAAGTGTTTGGCGCAAGGTATCGAAATCAGAAATGTAATCATATTAATTTTATCATACATTTAGACTGTGCAATGACCATTCGTCTTCGCGAATTTATTTTTCGAATAGAACTCATGTGGTCGCAATGGTCGCAATAGGGAGTTGGTGTGGATAATCATCTATATCCACTCTGAATTTAGATATAAATGGTTAAAAGACACACACACACACAAACAGTCTCGAAGGGAAACCAAGATTACACGTAATTTGTTGATCCTCTGACTGAAGATGTACGAGAAGCTCTCTGACCACTCTTCATGCTGGTCCGTCATTTAGTAACTGTTTATGGCGCTGTATACGTTCAGTCTCCGCACTGGTCACTCTTCATCATGGTCCCTCATTTTAGCATCTGTTTACCTTAAGTACTCAAAGTGTACCTGAGTGTGCCCGCACTAATGGCTGATGCCTTGCAGTCCCGGGTGACGGCCCAGCCTCCGGGGGAGCGCAACTTCCACATCTTCTACCAGCTGTTGGCGGGCGCTGACATCCAAACCCTCAGTAAGTTGTGTGGCTTTTATTAAGCCTTTGTTAGCTTTTCATCTTGGAGAAGATGCACTAGAGTGGAGGTGATAATTGGCAGTATACTAGAGTGCCCTTCTTTCGTGTTGAGTGCATATTCGCCTCGAAACAAAATATAGTATTGTCATCATTCGAGTTTTTCCTATTAAACGTTAACATGAACTGCTACTGGTCGCATTGTTCGGGCTTATTGGACATGTGTTTGATACTGATATCAATATAATAAGCAAAGGCTTCTTGTTAAATCACGTCAGTAGTTTACGTGTTTTTTAATGTTCTTTTTCTCCGGCCGAGCGACCCTAGACCTATTTTACAAATAATGTACCGACTCCGGTTAATTGATTGATGATAGTCAGTGATTAATTGATGATAGTCGCCATTAATTCGTGTTATTCTTTGGTTTAGTGATCAAATAATGGATTTAAGGTAGCAAGAGGAGATAATTGCAAATTTATAATTCAATTCTAGTTACTAGAAAAGGACTCCATCAAGACGTACTTTGTCGCTCTAAATGTAAAGAGATAATGCACAGCGGTTGCTTAGAGCAGGCTGTAAGCATCTCCTAAAGCCGTTTGTATTCCAGTGTATCCCCTCGATCCTCACGGAGAAATGTAAAGGTTTCAGCTATTTCTGGAGACGAAGAGGTCCACGTGTATGGCTTCGGCAGCCTTCCTCTGCGCTCTCTCTCTCTTGCCTCCATGATTCATGATGTGTGAAAAAATGTCGTCTTTCTTGGACACGAATGAGATTCAAGTCACATATGGCCACTGCCGACTCCTGCCTTACAGAAATGCACCAAACTTCTCATAATCATTACATAATGCATGAGTTGAAAATCTGATATAATATTAGAACTCAATGTTAGACTTTAAATTTTATCTGCGCTACTTGGAGTAAATTCTGGGTAGGTTAGTGTTTGTGGGATAAAGGCACATTTGAGTTGATTCTCCGCAGAGTCCTTGAGGCTGCAGAGGAACCTAGACAACTACAACCTGCTGCGCGCGCCTAGGCATTTCCCTACAGACGCACTGGACGACCGCACAGAGTTCAACATCACCAAGGTCTGTTCACTTTCAAATGAATGTTCCTCGTGTTTCATTCATGTAAACAGATAGAATATCAGTCCCGTGCATATACAGCCATGCTTCGAGTGCCAGAGACGTAACAGCAGTGTCTCTCCCGCAGCGTGCCCTAGAAACCCTCGGCCTGGCGTACGAGGAGCAAATGGAGGTTTTCAAGCTCGTTGCAGTCGTGCTCAAGGTCGGCAACCTGACCTTCACGTCCGTTAACAATATTGACGGCACGGAAGGGTGCGCCAACGAGAATGAATATGGTGAGTGGGGGCTGACCGCAGTTACTGAACCCAGACTGCATGGAAACTGTGAAAGGATCTCGGTTGGCAAAGATCTTTGTCCTTTTTCCTTATATTCGAACTGGTGTATATCTTGTATTAAGTCTTACATTGTATGAAGCGTATGTAGAGAGAAAATAAGCACAGTGCTTTTTTCATACCCCTGTTCATGTTCGAATTTCTATGATTTGGTGAAAATAACCATTAGAAGTCGTTATGTTTCTAACACAAGCCTCTAGAGATTATCCTTAAACATCACCATATGTTTGTGTAGTCGAGCGCTGTCATGTATTTCAGTTCCCAAATCGCTCTCTTGTAGTTTTCTAGGAAATTTGCTTGTCATAATTAAGATCAGAGAATGTAGTGTCTATCACTCTTATTGTTGACATTATTATCATAGCCATCACCATCATCGGCGTCACCACGATTGTCATCATTCGTAGCAGCATCACATAATCGTTGTAATTAAACATCATCGTTATAGCCGTTAATGCATGATCATCATTATCTATAGCGATGTTGCCTTTATTGATAAACTTGCTATCATTATTACTGCTACTGTCATTATTGCTGTAATTCCCCTTGTTATTACAGATATATATACCGATATGAACACACGCATTATTGTATACATAAATGAATGATTGAATAAGTCACAGCTGCCCATTTGTCATTGTTCAGTAGTATGTTTACTTTATTACGAAACAATGCTTTATAAAATCAGTAACGTAGCTATTGATTCAATTTGAAAAACATGTTTTAATGGGCCTTCCTTCTATGGAATGTTTGAAATGCGTCATTGAAGAAGCGCGGTACGAGTCTTTGTTTCCCGCAGAGTTGCACGAGGTGTGCGAGCTGCTCTCGTGCGAGGTCTCGGCGCTGGTGGCGGCGCTGCAGACGCGCACGGTGGAGGCGCGCGGAGACACCGTGGTGGCCGAACTCACCGCTGCGGAGGCCACCCGCGCCCGCGACGCGCTGTGCCGCGCCCTCTACAACCGCCTCTTCACCTGGGTCGTCGCCAGAGCTAATGAGGCTATCAAGGTCAGACTCGAGCCATGACGGCTGGCGCGGTCGGCCTTGCTCAAGGTTTACTTAAGGCGTCTTTTGTAAGAGCCACATACATGAGTTGGAAGGTTCTGACATTTTGATTTGAATTTAAAGTAAATAAATCTGCTAATAAAGGTCTTTTTGAAAATAATTCTGCAAATATATTTCACAAAATGTCAATCTTTTCCTAACCTGGAAATAACATCCGTTGTCTGAAACCCCCAGAGGTTCTCTGTGGGAGTTTCTTTTAGTTTTTATTTTCATCGTTGAGAGTGATATCTGTCATTTGAACTAGATTAAACAGATTATGTTATACATTAATGACTTTCCAAAATACATATTGGATGTGGGAGTTTCAGAGTTTGCAGCATTATTGTCAAGTATAAATGCTAATGGCAACTCGGCTCCATGCTCTCATCCAGTTGATGACGTTTTCATTACGTAGCGATACAGGATTGGGGGGATTAACTTGTTCTGTCTGCGTATGCACAGAAGTAAGCCTTGACTCCAAAGTCAATGCTG
Source organism: Penaeus japonicus (assembly GCF_977035675.1). Taxonomy (NCBI): domain Eukaryota; kingdom Metazoa; phylum Arthropoda; class Malacostraca; order Decapoda; family Penaeidae; genus Penaeus; species Penaeus japonicus. Next base: position 11,061,658 of record NW_028234417.1, on the reverse strand, counting down.
CTCCAGAGGTGCATGAAAATTCCATCCTGAACGCTGCCATGGCGCATGTGCAGCTGACGGCTGGATTACACTTCAATCCGGATTTAATGTTTATGGCACAACAGAGGACGCCTTTAGTCAGTACACGGCAGAGCATTCGCTGAGCTCCTCAGGCGAGGACACCTGTTCTTTAGCTAAGGCTTAGTCTTCCAACTGAAGCACGGCTGTGTTCATCACGATGGGAATGTTGCTGTTTGTTTGGGTGCCAAAGTGAAATACTGTAGACAGTCAGAATAAGGGACATTTTACCAGGTTTCACAGGTGCTGCTTTCTTCTGACTGTGGCAATAGTACTCGGATAACGTATCGTGGACATGTGCTATCTTTTCTTCCTCTTATCATAGGTGAGGACGCTTGGCCGCAGGAAGGTGCTTGGACTGCTCGATATCTTTGGCTTCGAAATCCAGGAGACAAACAGTTTTGAGCAGCTGGTCATTAATTTCTGTAATGAGAAACTTCATCAGGTAAGTTCCTTTTGTATTAGATTGGCGTAGCAAGTCCTGTTCATTGTCACTTACCTCCTCTATAACTCGCACGAGCTGTGTGACTCATCGGGAGCTCGCTTAACGAAGGACTTCCGCCCCAGATCGTCACGGAGATCACGCTGAAGGAGGTGCAGGAGGACTACCTGCGGGAGGGCATCGACTGGACGCCCATCGACATTCCAACCAATAACGCCGTCGTGGACCTTATTGAGCAGGTGAGGCTGGCATGGACAGCAGCCACGTGGAGTCGGCTGTTTGCGTGCAAGGGTTGTATAAGGCAATATGAGAAGTGCTCTGTGAGTCCCAGAAGGATGCATGGACGATGGTAGAAATGTTATATATCGCTTGTTTCTAATGGGCGAGATAAAGGCAGAAATAAGTTCGGCTTGTCTTCAACAGCGGCAGACCGGTGTGTTAGCTGTGATAGAGGACGTGTGCGCCAGAGTGGGCGGAAGCACCGACGCGTTGCTCCAGCAGCTCTCCTTCTCGTGCGGAGGACATTCTCTCTTCGATATCAAGGGCGGCCGCCATTCCCACTCCGATAACAACATTCCGCACGACTCCTTTAGGTGAGTAAGAATGAGAAGGACTTCAGAAGGGATGCTGCATGACGCTCGAAACTATGCTTCTCCCCCGGGAATTGCAGTCATAACAGTGATGATATGGCAATTGTATTGATGTTGGAAAATGTCTGAATTTTGTTGAATAACTTCACACCGCAAGAAATACTTCTGATACGTTTC
>NW_028234417.1:11050392-11055392 GCF_977035675.1 Penaeus japonicus | reverse complement strand
TACATATATATATATATATATATATATATATATTATATATATATATATATATATATATAATGCATATATATGTATATATATATATATATATATTGTATATATATATATATATATATATATATATATATATATATATATATATATATATATATATACATATATATGCATGTATATATATATATATATATGATATGTATATATATATATATATATATATATATATATATATATATATATACACACACACACATCTATATATATATAGATGTGTGTGTGTGTGTGTGTGTGTGTGTGTGTGTGTATGTGTGTGTGTATGTGTGTGTATGTATGTATGTATGTATGTATATATATGTATATATATACATATATATATATATATATATATATATATATATATATATATATATATATGTATATATATATATAATCTCCCAGTATCTGCACCTGACCCATTTCCGTTATTTCCCCGGAGGCGCTCGCCCCTGATGGAACGCAAGTAATGTCGCAAATGTTCTTTGCAGGCGCGGGAGGAGTACCGGGAGCTGAAGCACAAGCGAAAGGTGGAGTGGGCGGCGGTCGTGATCCAAATCGCATATATCAACTTCCAGGTAAACAAGCATTATTCTATTCCAAGTGTTTTAGTCAACTTTTTCCTGTGTGTAACGATAGACATTGGTGAGGAACAGGGAGCGAGTACGAGTTGATTTCTCTCTCTCTCGCTCTGTCCTCCTTCGTCACTTCTAAGTTACTGAGAATGACAGTGTTGCGATTTCTTAAAGATGGCCTTTTATCTCACAAACAAAACCGACTCGATTTATTTTCTCTGTATGAGTGTTTGCAATTATACTATTTATCAATGATAATGATAACGATGCAATACCAATGAGGATACTAATATGAATAAAAAAATAAAGTTTATCATAGTAATGCTGCTGCTGCTGATGATGATGATAATAATATTAATAATGATAATGATAATAAGAAGAAGGATATTATTATTGTTATTATTTCTATCATTACCTTCACCACTGCTTTTTTTAACAATAACAATAATAATAACAATAATGATGTAATATAAAATCAGTGAAGGTAATGACAAAATTATTGATACCACAGAGAAACTAATAACCAGAAGATGTGATTTTATTTCCTTCCGTTACGAGAGATTTCTTTTCCTTGGTAACTGAATATCCACTTGCTCAGGCGCCATTCAAAGCTATATTCATTTTGATAAATTGTTTCATGTAAATGCAACTTATTTTTCTGAATTACTAATGAGAAATAAATAAAAAATATCCATGAGGGCTCGAGTATATCCTACACCAGCAGGCAGCCTGTCCATCCTGGGTTTATACTTGTGCTCCGTCCATGATCCTTCACTCAGTCACTTCTTTCTTTGCTTCCTTGTTTCCCCCCCCCCACACACACACACCTCATGCCCCTCATGGGCAATTTACCCTCGCCAGTTGCGCTGCAGACAGCAAGTTGCTCTGACCGGCCTCTTTCTTGTCTCTCCAGCGGCGGAAGTTCCTGCTGAAGGTGCTGATGGATCAGCCGAGCGACTCCCCCGCCGACGGCTCTTGGCCTCCGGCGCCGCGCACTCTGCAGGACCTCAGCCTGCTCCTTCGTCGCCTTCACCACAAATGGCGGGTAGGTCACCCTCGGGGCTTCGATTCATGAGCGAAGGAACAAGACGAAGACATACAGAACGGAATCAGAAATCACTTTCTAACCGTGGAATTACAGTGTGTTAGTAACAGTTAGCCGTGCGTGCGTGCACTTAGGTGAATGCATGTGTGTGTTTGTGTGGCGCTGTATTCGTTTATTCGCTTTAAGCAAGAGTAGCAAGGGGGATGAAGGTCTTCCATCTGGACGCCGGTTTTCGTCCTTTGACGCTGAGCTTAGCTAGCCATCATAGGACGATCTCCTGGGCAGGCAAAATCGACCCCAACTACTGGTTATGCACTATAGGAACCACTTGGTCGTCCTCCACAGAAAACTGACCAGTGGTGAGGCCACCTCAATGGGAAGGAGAAGGGCCCCGACCTGGCCAATCCGTCTAAGAAAAGACACCAAGCCTCCACACCACAGTTCGTGTACACTCGTCCCCACAGGATAGGGCTTGAGGCTGGAAGAGTTGTTGTGCCCGACCCAGAGTGGACCGGAAGCACCCAAGCTCCAGGACATTGTCACGTGGTTCATCGTATTCCAATATAATCAAACTATATTTCTTTGTACTTATCCTAATTTCATATATGCAGTGTGTGTGTTTCGCTTGTGTGCGTGTGTACGTGTGTCCATACAGAAATTATCAATTCTACATTTTCTCTCACATTTCTCTCACCATAAATTTTCACAACGACTGCACGAGCCGCCTCCACTGAGAGAACTAACCTTGAGCTTCCCTCGCAGTGCCACCGGTACCGCCTCCAGTTCGACCAAACGGCGAGGAACAGGATGAGAGAGAAAGTCACGGCTTCCATTATTTTCAAAGACAGGAAAGCTTCATATTCGAAAAGGTAAACCAAACAGTTATTGTTATTTGTATAGGTCGGGATGTCCTCTATAATCTATTATTTTTTTTACTTATTTTTTTTGACATAATAACCTCGCCGATGACTTTCCTACCGGTAGCGTGTCGCATCCTTTCCTCGGGGACTACGTAAGGATTCGCCAGAACGCTCAGTGGAAGAAGCTTGCTGCCGAGACCAACGACCAGTACGTGGTGTTCGCCGACATCGTCAACAAGATCACCCGCTCAGCCGGCAAGGTGGGGAAGGGAAGGAGTTTTTACGTGGTTTAAGTATAGAAACTAAAGAAACTTGCGAAGCTGCTGTGAATATTTTCACTGATTATCTTGAACTGTCAATAAAGAGATTAAGCGAAAACGAGAAGAGCGCACTGACGCAACAGCTGGTATAAAAGTACAAGCAAAAAACATTTTCAGGGTTGCATAAAAAACTTTTTTTTGTCATAATTTAGCTCCTACTATCAGTTCCAATGGAAAATGGAAGAATGCGGGATATTGCTTCTCTCTGAGGCTCTCGTTCACTCCTTTTGCCAGCAATTTCGAGTCCTCACACTATCCAAGGAAGATTGCACAGTCATGTTTGACATCAGTAGATTTATAAAAATCTAGAATGATATCATTTCTATGTTTAGCTAAAAATGTATAACCTCTTCTACAATTTGTTGCAAAGCTCAGCGTAAACAAGATTTATTAACCACAAAAAAGCTCTTACTGGAAACCATACAACGTGCTGATCAGATTCGTCGTATAAATACTGGACATGAAGCGCTTCATCAACATACTTTGAGAGGCTTTAGGCATGTCTGTTGTAAGTCTGATCGGGGAGAAACATCAAGAACTTCCGAAAAAAGAGCAGTCAAAATAGATTGCACTGAGGGAAGCTAGAAAAGGGGGAAGCCGTCGAGTGAGGACAATTTGGAAATTTTAGACTTAGACCAAGAATAGGCTAAAAAAGAAAACAATAATGATAACTTTATTCTTATCAGTAGAGCAAGCCATCCCAACCTTCAGTTGCAGCTGTCTTCTGAAATTTCAATTTTATTTTGCTTTTGTAGTTCCTTGAGCTTAAACGGCGCTAATTGTCAGAATTAGAGAAAGGGTAAAAAAGTCAATATTAACAAAGGCAAAAAAGGGATACAAGAAGGTTCAATGGCGGATGGTGAGGCCAGGACAAGATAAAGAAAGATAAAACAAGCCTTTCTTTTTTAATCATACGGTCTTTACAGAGAGAAAAAATGTATCGCCAAATTAACCGGAAGCAGCAGAAAATATATAAACATATATGTTAATAATAATGATAGTGATAATGAGGATTAGAGTCAAGATAATAGTAATAATGTAATGATAACAGCGATGAAGATAAATGTAATAATAATGTTAGGAATAATGATAATGATTATATTACTTATGATTATAAAAACAACAAGGACAACAAGATGCATAATAATAATTAAGCAAGTACAGTATATCTTAAACCAACCAAATGGCAAATATATGGGTCGTGTTAACGATAGTTTCACAGATTCAAATCAATGCTTTCGTAATATTGCTTGAACAAGTTATCAATAAATATGTGAGTTCGAAAGTTACCAGCCTACCTACGTGCTAAGACGCTTCTCAAACCCCCCCTCAGTTCGTGCCGATCCTGCTGGTGGTCTCCACGAACTCCCTGCTGGTGCTGGACCAACGGACGCTGCAAGTCAAGTACCGGATCCCCGCCCACGACATTCAGCGGATCTCCCTCTCGCCCTTCCTTGGTGAGCGTCCCTTCCTTACGCTACTCGAATTGCCTCGGACGAACAGAAACGCCGAAATTCTAATGTACCGTTTTACTATGGGAGCTTCATTCTTACGGTGTTATGGTGCAGTGGTATTGTTAACTTGGGAAAATGTTTCAATGCTTTCTTGTTTCCAGCTGATACCAATGGCTACCTGGCGTGAAAGAGGCCTAGAGGCCGCGCCCCTCTTTTGTAGCTTTGAAGCTGTTTTTTTTTAATATGCAATGTGTTCGTAGGTTATAATAAAATCAATTCCTCAGTAAAATTATATAAATTAATGGTAACATAATATATGACACGATTAAAAAAGCAGTGGATCGCAAGAAAATAATATATCAAAAGCCATGGGTTCAGTGTCTGAAACCCAAAATCTTCATCTGAATAGTATATTGTTTCTCCATTTAGATGTTAGTTTAGATATTAATGCATTATAAGTAGATAATCTAGAACACCTTTATCATACAAAACAAATATGTATTTTTTCGTTACCTAAGAAATTACTTGGGAAAATATAGCATATAGAACAGAGAATTGTCAATTACATGGGAAGCAGGCAGCGCCATGGGTACTCCTTACTCCCTGATATTAAAGATCAATAGCTCTTTGAACTAGAACCCTCACTTGCATTACTGAAGCTACCACAGTAACGCAAACAGTGGTTACCACTCCAGGGTTTTCCAGAGTGCTGAGGT
>NW_028234417.1:11022892-11027892 GCF_977035675.1 Penaeus japonicus | reverse complement strand
TTCTCTCCCCCTGAATTTTTCTATTATTCTTGTGTGACTTTCCTGAGCCTACGGGAGTCTCCTTGTGAGCTCCTGTATTCGCTTGGGGGGTGGGCATTAACTTACCGTCCCTCGCACTAGGCAGGTTCGGCGGTAGGAAGGTGCCTTACATACAACTCCGATCCCTTAGTCGGTACTGGAGAACTCAACCAGGCTTCCGCTAATGGGGGGTGAGGACGCTTAATGATAAGACTTGTTTTATTTTATCCTCTTTTAGCTATTGGGACTAGGTTGAAACAATAGTTAAGGGAAAGGTAGTCCTCTCAGGACAACGGGCTTTGGCCCAGGGTTCGGACTTGGTCCGACACCCAGTATGATTGATACCCCGGCTACCCTTCCTCCTCCCCAAGGAGGAGGGGCGACTCCTAAACTCTCTATGACAAATTTGACCACTAAAGGAACCCCGACCAATGACCGACCCAGAAGACATATTGATATCCCTCCACAGAACGCAAGGTGCGTGAACATTCGATGCGTAAATGAAAATCAATCCTTGCAGAATGTCAACCCCTTTATCATTAAGAAGGTCCTTGATGTTCAAATGGAAGGCGGGTTTGATTTTGTCCGTAAATTGCGAGATGGCAGCCTCCTTCTAAAATTGCAATTTAAGTCTCAGATTAATGCTTTACTTAAACTGACGCAGATTCATGACATTACAGTAAAAGTAACTATTCCTGTTGGCCCAAACACCTGTAAGCGAGTAATCTTTCACAGGGATTTGAGGACAATGGAAGAAAGCGAAATTCTTGATGCCATGAATGACCAAAACGTTGTAGACGTAAATTGCATGACCAGGAAGGATGGGAATGCGCGAATAAAGACCGGATTGTGTTTCTTGACCTTTGCTTCAACTAAAATTCCAAGTACTGTCAAAATCGGATATGAGATTGTTCAAGTACGACCTTACATTCAAAAGCCAATGCGGTGTAACAGATGCCAAAAATTTGGACACACCTCATTAAGATGCAATGACAAGGACACTAACAAATTCACTTGCGGTAAATGTACTGGAGATCACGATACCACTGAATGCACGGAAAAGACACTCAAGTGTGCTAACTGTGGAGGTCCCCATCAGTCAGGCTCTGCTGAATGCAGTAGCCTGAAGAAGGAGACTGAAACATTAGCATACATGAGAGAACACGATGTTAGCTACCGTGTGGCCAAGAAGAAAGTGGAAGGTTTGACAAGCAAACCCAATACTTCTTACGCCTCAGCAGTAACTAACACTGTTTCCAGTGCAAGCAGTGTTAATAAGCAGCTCGCAGTTAAGGACCAGGAAATTGCAGAATTGAAAGAAACGGTAAAGGACTTGATGAATCAGATCAAAGAATTGAATAAAACAATTAAAGAAATTGCTGAATCAACCGAGCAAAAAGAGCATCTTAAGGAGGACGATACCAAATCACAATCCGGATCGCACCTTCTAGTCCAGGCGATCCCTACTAGGACTTCGCCTGGTTTTTGGTCTACTCGTAAGGGTAGATCATCTTCCGCTGGGCGCATCCCTAGTGGAGGGGAGCAGGCCATGGAAGCTACTGTCTCCAAAAATTCCCGAGAGAGGCCCTCGGGAAGCGAGGGAGAGGAGGAGGCGCCTCCCTCCCAAAAAAAGAAAATAAAAACCGGCGGACAAGGCACTTCCAAACCCCATAAAACGTAATCCACGTGTATACCATTATACAATGGAATTGTCGAAGTCTTAGATCAAAATTAAACTCCCTTAGATTATTAGCCTCGTCCTATGCTCCCGATATTATCGTACTACAAGAAAGCCATTTAAACGACCAAGTCTCTGACGAGGTCGTATCGCTAAGAAACTACCGTCTTTGTAGAAAAGACCGAGAGGGAAGGGGTGAAGGCGGAGTCGCCATGTACATCCACCAGAATCTCCCTTTCACTGAAGGGACGATTAATTCTACTTTGGAACACGTCGCATGCAAAGTAAAATTCAATAACACGTATCTGACTATATGCTCAGCTTACTGTCCACCTGATAAAATGTTAATCTATGATGAGCTTTTTGCTATTCAGGACAGTCTGCCAAAAATAAATTAATTCTAGGAGATTTTAATGCTCGTCATACATCATGGGGTTCCTTGCAGGTGAATGGTAGAGGTGAGCAAGTAGTTAAGTTGATCAACGACTCTGATCTGGTTCTTCTAAATGATGGTAGTCCAACGCGAATAGACGATAATACCGGTAATTTGAGCTTTATTGACCTATCACTGGTTTCTTCAACACTAGCAGCCAAGTGCCTGTGGCACACCATTGACGACTCGTTGGGAAGCGATCACCTTCCTATTTGTATTCAATATTCATGCGACACCACGAGGACGCCTTCAGCACCCAAATTTAACGTAAAAAGAGCAGATTGGGTCGCCTTCACAAGGAGCGTCAAGCTCGAAGTTGTTGGAGAAACCATTGATGATAAAGTAAACAGTGTTCAAAATTGTATTATAAATGCAACAATGGCAACCATCCCTAAGACTTCGACAGATAGCGTTAAGCATAGAGTTCCATGGTGGACACCAGATTGCCGTAGGGCGCTATGTGAACGAAATAGGGCCTACAGGTTTTTCCATAATAATATTACCAACGAGAACTTTCGCAATTACAAACAAGCGAGAGTTAGGGCTCGTAGAACAATCAGACAAGCCAAAAGAGACTCCTGGCGAAGCTTTGTCTCTACAATTAATAGTAACACCAAGTTATCAGAGGTTTGGTCCACAGTAAATAGAATAAATATAAAAAAATCATCAATAAATATCAGAAACATCTTGCATGAGGGAAATAATTATGATTCACCTAGAGACATTGCTAACACAATTGCCAGGCAGTTCTCTTATACAAGCAACTCGGAAAACTACAATCCTGCATTCCTGACCACCAAGGAAGCAGCCGAGCTGCAACCAATTCACTTTGCCACAGGAGATAACCTTGATTATAATAAAGATCTAACTATGAATGAGCTTGTCCGAGCCCTAGAAGCCTGTAGAGGAACATCCCCAGGCCCCGATGAGATTCGATATGAGATGATAAAGCATCTTAATCATGATGACATGATTAAGTTGCTAGAAGTGTACAATGATAATTGGAAAAGCCAGACTTTTCCAAATTCATGGCACTTCGCCCACATCATTCCCATATTGAAAGGAGGGGGAAATCCCAGATCCGCCATTTCTTACCGCCCAATTGCGTTGACAAGCTGCTTATGCAAGGTCATGGAAAGAATTGTTAATAGTAGGCTATTGCATTTTTTAAAGACCAGGAATTTATTAGTTGACGAGCAGTGCGGCTTCCGAAAGGGACGTCAAACTCTCAATCAGCTAGTAAAACTGGAAAGTCATATTCATGAGGCATTTGCCAAAAAGCATTTTTTGATTTCAGTATTTTTAGACATAGAAAAAGCCTACGACATGACATGGCGACATGGCCTACTCAGAAAACTTTATGCTTTTGGATTACGTGGAAACTTGCCTTGTTTCATCCAAAATTTCATATCTGACAGAACGTTTTCTGTCAAATTGTTTTCTGACAATGTCACTTTCTCGGACATTTTTGTCCAGGCAAACGGGGTCCCACAAGGAAGTGTCTTGTCTCCAACATAATTTTTATGTATGATAAATGACATTCTACCATCTCCCCCTCGGAATCTTAAATACTCACTGTACGCCGATGATTGTGCATTATGGCACTCCAGCAATAATGCAGAGTTCTCGGCAAATCAGATCCAATTGGCACTGGATATGATTCATAACTGGGGCCTCCAGTGGGGTTTTAAGTTTTCCATAAGAAAGAGTATTGGCGTAGTCTTTACACATAGGAGAAAGCCCAACATCAGGCTAACTCTAGACAACCACCCAATACCTATTCAAAATTCAGCTAGATTTCTTGGTCTACTCTTTGATAGTAGATTAAATTGGAAAGACCACATTGGTCAGTAAAAGAATAAATGTCAAAAAGCACTCAATTTATTAAAGTGCATTTCTGGACACAAATGGGGAGCTGATAGAAAGTCTTTCCTGATGTTATATAAATCCCTGATTAGATCTAAAGTAGATTATGGGTCAATCGTGTATGGCTCGGGAACGAGCTCAACTCTGAAAGGTTTGAATGTTGTGCAGAATGTGTGTTTACGCGTCTGTCTTGGAGCCCTTATGTGCACTCGCACCGAGCGCCTAGAGGTAGAGTCGGGAGTACCTCCCCTCCGTCTTAGACGCGGCCAGCTTGCGCTGACCTATGCCGCCAAGGTAGCCAGGCAGCCCCAGCATCCCAACAGGGATGTTTTGCGCCGGCAGTTAGGGCCCCAGCACCGCGGCGGAAAGCCGCTGTGCAATAGACTCCATGACCTCACAGATAAAGTCGGTATAGATCTCTCTACCATCGATACCCTGGTTCAGTCAAATATAGCACCGTGGGAGACACCCATTTTTTCTACCGTTGTAGACTGGCTACCATCAGCCAAATCCACGGTGTCAGAGGTGGAGGTACGCCAGAGGTTCAGAGAGATCCTAATTAAACATCTTTCCTTTTTTCATCAATATACCGACGGGTCCAAGACAGACGAGTGTGTGGGAGCGGGTGTATGGTCGACTGAATGTCAGTTGAGATTTCAATTGCCGAATCATACATCGATCTTTCTTGCCGAACTTTTTGCAATAGATAAAGCTTTAGATTTTGCCCTATCGACGACCCACGATAGAATAGTCATATTTTCAGACTCTTTAAGTTCAATTAAAGCCATTAAATCACTAGAAACCACCAATAATGAAATACAGGGTAATATCATTCGTAAACTGCATAGTGCCAATAAATCAATCAAACTGATATGGGTACCTGGACACTCGGGTATCCATGGCAATGAACAGGCTGACAAACTAGCCGGGTCGACTGAAGATATGGAGCCTGGTATTGTCCGCACAGATCTCAGGTGTTTTGTCTCTTTTATATAAGCAAAAATC
>NW_028234417.1:10990392-11005392 GCF_977035675.1 Penaeus japonicus | reverse complement strand
TTAATGTTTGTGCTATAATGACTCATTTTTACTGATTAATTTATGTAATATTTTGTCCAGTGTACGAGACTATTCTTTACCATATTCAAGATCTTAACCCACTGCGTACGGGTGTCATGACATACATGACGTAGGAGCTTTGGCCTGACGACAGGCGTCATGACATACATGACGTTCGGGGATTTTGGAATACTATGCTATTTTATTGTGCTATGTAAAAGGAATGATTGATGATGGCTACTGCAGTCATAATTACTATAATTACCGTAATACCGTGCTAGCTTAACGTCCAAAACCTAGATGGCACCACTTTTTCCTAGCACCAGCAGGAGAGAGAGCCTTGAATGGCACCCATCCACGGTCTCTAGCAAGCACTGTCTCAATAGAGCGATGGCACACACTAAGTTGATGAACCCTTGCTCAAAACTACCGCCGATGAAGGATGTGCAGGCAGAACGAGAAGAGGAAGGTGACTCAATCCATACCCAGTGGGTAAAATGTGCTCCTGTGCCAATATGGATGCCTTTCATTGTGGCACTCACAGTCACAAGCACAGGTTTCATTCCTCTTCTCTACCTCTTCTTGTTATCTTTATTGTAGGGGGTTATATGTTTCGTATTCGTTCATGACAGCACAAAAATACGAAAAAATAAAGTTGTCTTTTGTCCTCCCATAAAACAGCAATACTTCTATCACATTGAGTATAAAGGAAATAATGAGCTAATATGGATAATATACTTCAATTTTAGTCAACTGCAGCACTGATAGAGCCTGTTATATGGCACATATAAGTCTCTAAACTCAATAAAACACACAAAAAAATAAAACACAAAAAACGCTCTAGTTTTACAACGAATGACTGAAAGAGTGGGATGATTCAAATTAAATTGCTTCAAGCAGTCTCTCTAAAAATAAAACCTATCCTGGAGGTTGGGCAAGCAAATTTATCTCCCGTCTGCAATGGGTTAATGAATAGCAGCTACAGCAGTCCAGCTTTCAGGCCGCAGCCGATAGTATGCATATCTGTGTGTGTGTGTGCGTGCGTGCGTGCGTGTGTGTGTGTGTGTGTGTGTGTGTGTGTGTGTGTGTGTGTGTGTGTGTGTGTGTGTGTGTGTGTGTGTGTGTATGTGTATGTGTATGTGTATGTGTATGTGTATGTGTATGTGTATGTGTATGTGTATGTGTATGTGTATGTGTATGTGTATGTGTATGTGTGTGTGTGTGTATGTGTCATTTAATATTCCAGTTTAAGGAGAAAAAGTAAATGTCAATTGACCAAGTAGCAATGCCTGTTAGGAAACAAAAGGAAATTGACAAAGCAAAAATTAGTAATTGGTGTGTAATTAGTGTGCATTATTTGGGGTGAATACTTTTACAGTGTTTTTCTTGATTGAGTATTAGATTTGTGGCTATAACTACCACTGTAGCTCCACATGATATCCAAGAATACACAACTCTTAATTACAAAATTGACCTAAATACTTTAGAAATAAGTCAACTGATTGTCATTCAGCATTCATCGTAAGGAATCCTTGATAGTCCAGGAGACAATGGATATGCCAGGATGACATCCCTACGCACTTTGAAAGTTTTAAAACATCAAGTGGATGTTCATATTGGTCTAAAGGGTTGTAATTGAAAGGGACACTCTACTGTCCTAAGAAATGTCTCCCCTTAGAGCTGGCCACTTTTATGATTTTGGTTTGCCCAAAAGATCCTCTAATCACAGAGGCATAATTTGGTTCAATTTTATGATATATCCATGAATTATAAATGTTTTAGACATCATGTTTAGGTACTATGGTTGCAGTGGTCACAGATATCTCATGTAAATGAAAAATGTGAACCCACTGCAGGTGTGAAAACATTATCTTTGCTGTGCCACCAAAATACACACTGTATATACAACCCTAGACATGTTAAATTTAGAAGCCAACTAGCTAGTTGATTTTCCTTACCTTTTTAAGAAGTGCTTTGGAAATTTCAATTGACATTAGCTGTGTGTCTACACACAAAACACGCTTGCACTCACTCACACACACACGCACGCACGCACGCACGCACGCACGCACGCACGCACGCACGCACGCACACCCACCCACCCACACACACACACACACACACACACACACACACACACACACACACACACACACACACACACACACACACACACACACACACACACACACACACAAAATGAATATAAATTTACAGATACATGCACTTGTAAATATACAAACAAAGATAGATAGAGATAGGTATAGATACATTTCAAATACTCATATATAGTCAACCAAATAAATGCTTGCATAAGATTTGTATCTATGAGGCCTGTTCCGAGTGACATTTCTTAACCCAGTCCCGATGGACCCGGCGAGAACTGGCAACCCCCTACACCGGGCCTAAGTAATATTGCTTCGGGGACGTCACACTGGTGTGTCGCTCCGTCATCAGGCACGCCCGTGTGACACACCGTCATCATTGGGTTAATATTATGCTTGAATTTGTTTTAAGGAAAATAACCCTGTAAAGTGAAAAACAAATCTGTTTACTCCATCTTTTTTTTTTTCAGATTCAGCAGATTTCTCCTAATTTGGCACTACGAGTTCTGTTGCAGTTTGACAGAGCAATCAACCAAGCTTTAGCAACGAAAGTGCGAACCAAAATTTCCTTCAAGGTAAGATGGTTAATATTTGCTAATGTGACTGCATGTATTCATGTATTTAGAAAAATGCAAGTGTCTCAATCCTGTGTCCTATTTGCTAAAGGCCAAAAAGAAATGGCCTCTGTTCTTTATCTTAAAAAAAAAGGAAAAGAAGGAAAATGGTTATTCTGGAAATCGACTCTAGAATGATGCTCCTTCTTTAACTTGGATTTATTTTTTTGTGAATGTTAGTAGACACACCCAATGAGGACAAGCTTATTAATATTCCAAGATGGGCCACATCTTAAGGTGTCCGGCCTGGACTATGCATCTTAAGATGTGGTTTAAATTATTTTCTAGACTTGTAGTATGATATATTAGCAAAGTGCTACTACTTAGCATTTGTTATGTTACATTAGTTATGCAACTAAGGAATAATTAGCTTGTATTTTGAACAAAAAGTGCAATGTAAAAGTGACCTGACACCACAACAAATTACTAGCAGTTGTGGTAAAAGGAAATGAGTCAAGATAAGTATTGTTAGAAGTCTTCAGATTTATCAACATATTTATCAACATACAGTAGTAGTAGAAACTTGGCTCTACTTTGCCTAAATAGTATGATATGAAAAAATGCAGTTATGACTAGTCTTCCTGACAAGGATTCGAATGTCTGCTGCTTGCAGGTATTAGCCAGAGAGGACAGTTCTAATCCTACTAGACCACAAGACCCAAGGAAAGGATTGTCCAACTAGGATCTCACTACATAGAAATTGCTAAAAGGTTCTGTGGTCTAGTTGGCTTAGTGTACTGCACTTTCTCTCTGGCTCATACCTGGGAACGGAAAAGGTTTGTATCTTTGTCAGGGAGGTTAGCTATACACCTCTGTAGCATACTCATGGCAAGGGTAAACAAGATTTGGCTGTGGTTCTTATGAATCCTGTTTTGCTGTACCATGCATGTTGTAAAGGATAAGAGAGACTATTTACCTTTTTTATGCTTGTTTCTTTGTTTGGCTTGGCTAACAGCTGTTGCTGATTAGTGCTGCTCCTATGGTTGTGTTCACCTTTGTTTACATACTGTTTGTTTCTTGTGGAATTTATTGCATTCCTAGGTACTGATTGTCTTTTTCTATTGGTTATTTTAGCTTAATTAGGCCTAGGCCTAATTAAGGGGTTGAGAGTGGATATTCCTCTAAATATCACTAACATGTATATGTTCACTTATGATTTTTACTAATAATAGGTGTAATTGATATAAAATAGTTAATTGTAAATTTTAATTACATGATGCGTTAATTTCACCAGAATTAATATGATTGATAGTGCCATCTCATTTTCGTGAATGACTTATCTTTATTTTGAGGTGTAAATGGTTTAATCAGTTTTATTTTCAACATTGCAGGCAAGCAAGCTGAACACATACCGATTCTGTGACAATGTGTGGACATTTTTGATGTCAGATGTTGAATTCAAAGAAGTTCAAGATTTTGCACAAGTTGATAAATTGAAGATAGTTGCTTGTGATGGCAGAGGTGAAGACACAAGACAAAGGTAGAAAAGCAGAGGCATTTAGGATCAATATAATGTAAGTATTTAAGTTTATCTTTTGGATTCATTACTTGCTATTTCTCTCATTCTCTTTATATCCTGTCTCTATCTCCATTTACTCTCTCTCTCCCACTCCCACCCCCACTCACTCACTCACTCACTCACTCCATATTTCTCTCTCTCAGTCAATGCATGCATACATATGTCTTATCTATTTGTAAATTTTTTCATTTGGAAATAAAAAGACATGAAAGTAACTTTGGTGTTAATGCTTCATTTTCTTTTTCCAGTGTCCCAGCCTGCTGATGCTTCACTTTGGGGAAGAGTCACTTTAAAAAGAAAGGATGTTTTGTAAATGATCTGTTTTTTATGGTATGTGTGGTAAACGAGGAGGATCTGTTAGATATTAAAAAAGGATTTAGTGTTTTCAGAAATTACTTGAAGTGAAAATGACTTCTTTTGGAATAGTTATAATGATGGAAAAATAATTATACTTTCTGTTGTGAGTATTTTCTTTTTACAGTGTTATGTGTTATGCATTTTTTTTGCATTTTATTTGATCCATGTAATACTGAATAAGCCCAAATGAGCTTAAAGTGATGGTTTGCCCAAAGCTCGTATAGTTTACTTGCTTTAGAAAATAATACAAAAAATTGATCAATTTGTTTCATTATCTTTTCCAGTTTGCTTTTTTTGTGTGTGAGTATGATTGTGAGTGAATGAATCATAAGAAACAATAAAATTCTAAATGTGAAATATGCAATGAGATATGATTGTTTCCGAAGCAAAATCTTTTATACATAAATTGATGCAGTCAAGTTAACCAGTCTATATATTCAACCTGACCCAATAGCAAGAACTCTGCTTGAACATAAGTGGATTCTTTAAAAGCTCGTGGATGAGGACCACCAAGCAAAAAATATGCCAGGGTTAAATACCTATATATGTAGAATCATATCTTTAAATATTTTTTTCTTCTTTTCTATATTGAATTTTCTCATATAACGAATATCCAGTTCAGAACAATTTGAGATAATTGTGTATTAAAATACATAATATAAGGTACCTTCACTGCACTTGTAAAGCTTTGACCTTTGCCATATTTTCAAGTTTATTAGAAGGTTGAAACCCATTTCTAATTATGTTTATTATGTAAAAACTCTTGCAATACTCTACCAGGAAATTCTCTTTGAAAAATTGAATAGGAACATTTTGTTCCCTGTGTATATTTTGAATACACAACACACACACACAATGAAAGTTATATGTCCATCCATACATGTATATGATGTGAATATGAACAGAAGAAAAATATATATTACTTCACCTTATTAAATTATTTTTTGTTATATTTATTTTCATTAGGTATACATAATTTATGATGCTTTGATGGAAGCTTTTTATGTCTGCTCCTGAAATCAGTGTGTGTAATATTAACTATGTCCTTGACTTCAGTGTCAGTGTCTGCAATGTAGCAGTATGACAATATATTCATCCAGAACTTCTTTGTTAACTTTTAGTTTACCCATACCATAATGTATTGGAAGGCCTATGCCCACTGTAGGTCTGGCTCCTGGACAGGCAATCTATTCCAATGGACATTGACTGACTGAGCTATAGCCTTCGATTTAGCTGCATAAGCAACACTGGTTCCTTAAAAAGATTTCCTACCAGATTTGCTTCAAGGATATTAATCTTCAGTGTGGAAAAGGGCCGGACTATGAACACCACCCTGCAGTACACTTGAGCTGATACTGTGAAATCTAACCTTGGAACCTTACTGATTTGCAAGTTTGCTTTAATTCAGTCAAACAAAAGGTGGCATCTGACTCATCAGGCTCAGACTACATTCTAATGATGGCATTTTTGCCTATTTGAAGGCATTCTTGATTTGCCCTGGGCCAAGGTGTTCAGAAATGCCTCCCAATTGGCTCCATTAGACCATCACTCTTCCATCTCGGACAATGCAGCACGAATGCCAGACCTTAGCAATTGCCTGTGACATTCTGAAAGATAGACATTGGATTCTCCCCTGTATGGACATATTAATAAAGACCGCATTTCAGTCATGTGTTGCAAGTTGCAGTGCAGCCATTGAGAAATTGATTTCGAAGGAAAATCACGGAAATAGTAATGCCATTTGTTTGTAGGGCGTAAACACACACAGCATAAATGCAGGCCATATCTAAGCACAGCAAGAAAACAGATTTCAATTTTGAAATTACCCCAAATGACCAAATAGAATATCCCCAAGGCAAATTAGGGAAAATTCTCTCAAAACATTAATAAGACACTGCTAGAATCCTGCTCATACGAAGCATAGACGGGGGTGGGATAGGGGGCAAGCAACCTCGCGCCCCAAAGGCAGTGGATTGGCTTCTGGAATCGCTACAGGGTGAAACGAGAAAATGTTGAACAGAACAAAAGAGTCTTATGTTTTTCTTGCAGATCTAGTAGTTCCACAAGCTACAGCAAATTTCAACATAAACATCAGTGACATTCTTGAAACAATCTCACTGAAATTTGTATGACATGGCCATAGTAACAATTTTAGAAGATAATATATGAAGATGAACACCACAAAAAAAATAACCATCATATTCCATCTAAGCAACAAGCAAGCCCACTTAAATCTAAATATTGACACAAGCAACCAACTTCGAACAGAATCCCACCTAAAATATTTCGGGCTAAGACTGGATCGGATTCTAATTTACGGGAAACATTGATAACACCACATTAAATTGGAAACCAGGAGCCTGTCAAGAATAACTTGTGGAGCATCTCAGTATGATCCGCAGTGTGTACACAAACTATTATCTCAACCAGCTTACACCTGTAGTAATCGCCGACGCCCCTGTGGCCTCCGAAGTGAAACAACCTGAGAAGTGTACCTGCATAAGCGATGAACATATGTATCCCACTGCAGCAAAATTATAGCACAAGTAGAGTGTTCTTCATTATTCATAGTTACCGCAATTGGACAGGGTTGCACTCTGATCAGCAGATTTACATCTTTCTTTATCCGGTACAGGAAATAACATTTGCCTTGTTGTTATCAACCATATCTACTAACACATACATTTTTTTTTTTTTTGGTAGATATTTTTTCATTTCTTATGTTATATTAATATCATTTTCAATGAGACGCAGTGACCCACTGACCACTAGCTCACGACCCGTAATTTTGAAGAACCGTGTTTTATTATAGGCCACCATCCACCTCCTAACTAGAATATTACAGAAACCCTTCTATAAGTCCTGAAGGGAAGATGTCAATGTTAAAGCAGTCAAGCGACGTTAATGCCAAGAAGACTTTGGGGCAGATCCCTGATTCCTAGCGCAATAAAACCCTTACCACTTAACACCATGAACCACCGGCAAACAAGCTAAGATTAGGCTACGGTAGAACACACATGTATAACTAGGAACCACGAGCTTTCCCTCTTCACTCTGTATGTCAAGAAGCATCCCAACTGATGCTGTATTGCACAATAAAAGATTATCTGGAGGCTTTGAAACTCTTAGCGAAGGCAAAGGAACCATCATAATATGGTCACATGAACTAACCACGAAAATATGCCATACGAAAGCACTGCAATTCTGTTACCGTATACAGGTAAGACTTTTGATTTTGAACTGAATTCCGATGTCGAGTCAAAATAACCATTTATTTTGTCACAATAAAATATTTCAAATGTCAGATAATGCAATACAGTGCGGTTTATACGGAGATGTATGCGTGCGAGTGAGTGTGAGTGTGTGTGTGTGTGTGTGTGTGTGTGTGTGTGTGTGTGTGTGTGTGTGTGTGTGTGTGTGTGTGTGTGTGTGTGTGTGTGTGTGCGTGTGCGTGTGCGTGTGCGTGTGCGTGTGCGTGTGCGTGTGCGTGTGCGTGTGCGTGAGTGCGAGTGCGAGTGCGTGTGCGTGAGTGCGAGTGCGAGTGCGAGTGTGTGTGTGTGTGTGTGTGTGTGTGTGTGTGTGTGTGTGACTTTTGACTTTGACTTTGACGAGTTTATTGAGACAAGTGATTGTGTGAGTGTGTATATAGAACATCACTGGCATAACTCCAAGTTAAGGAACGCCTCTGAGATCTTGTCACTTAAAAGAAAGTGAGTGTCAAAAGACACTGCTGTATGTTACAAATAATACTACCTTTTTAGTTCACATTATTTCACAAACATCTACGCTTTGCATGTATGAATTAGTACAATTTATAAGTATTGACTTTCGTTTGTTTACCTAGCAACAATGTTTACGCTCGTATGGCATCAGCAGAAGATGTAAACAAACTTTGCCCATTGGTCCGCTCCCTCCTTCAGAAAGCATTACGCACGAAGATTTGCTTCTAAATTCTTTATTTTAAAAAGCCGTAAGATATATTATGATATCTTATTGGTCAGTTGCTTGAATGAGAGCAGGTTTCAAATAATATTATAATGATATTAATATCTTTGTTGGGACACTTTATCCAGACACCGGACGCCGAATTGTTTTGACATTTTTCTAAATTGTATATTTTTTTATTTTTTTTTACCACTGAACGATTTTTACCGTCGTTAGAGGATAATTAGGATTTTTATTATGAATTCCTTGAGTGGCCTTGCTTTTGCGTCTGATAGGATTAAACTGGACTAATAGATGCATCTTCAGAATGACAGATTAGATTATCAGTTTCTCATCAGTGCTTATATAGAATATTTGTTAAATGTTTTGCTTATGGCCTTATGGAATCTTGAAATAATAGTCACAGTTTTTTGGATAGGTCAGATAATTTTAAGAACACTTTCTGTAATATCATTTTTGTTTCAAAATAGCCATTAATGAGTTAGAACTTTTGCTGGAAAAAAATGTGGGAAGCAATTAGTTTGTGTGCTATTCTGATGACTGTTTTTGTTCTCTCATGGGTAAATATGTGTTCACAGAGAAGATTTATAATATATCATATGACCTAGATTGATGTGTTGAGATTCATTTTGAATTTGAAAAGTTTATGCATACTATATATATGTATACACATGAATAGGCATAGGAACTATGCCTAAATAGTTTGAACATTTCATGTTAGATTCTGAGACATACATTGTTAGTGAAACAGATATTACTGTGACCCTGTCAATTGATATGTTAAGGCAGAGCTGAGAGCTAATCCAATATACATCTTTTGTACAAACTTCTAATTTGAGTCAGAACCCCCCTCCCCCATCCAACAGGACTGAGGGACCCATGGAAAATCAAGGTTGTTGTTGGGGGGGGAGGGAATCTTATGAAAATGAAGTTGATTACTTCTTGATGTTTATTCAAATATATGCATCTGTACATAAAATCCATTTGTAACATCATGAAATTATGCAACATCATTAAGATCTATGACAAAAAAACAAATTTAGAATTTAGTAGATATTAGATTAATTTTATTGAGGGCATGGACCTTGTGGCTTTTTCATAGATGTATGGGGTATTATTAGAAAAAAAACTAGAATTTGGAAAATATATATTATTTAATTGTTACATTGGTGAAGTTAATGTTTTTATTATAGGAAATACCTATTCCTTATCATTCTTCATGGGCTGGAGGTTGTTTTTTCATATCTTGATCTACCAATAATCACTCTAGTTTTGTAGTAAAAATATAATAGATATGGTTGTTTAAGAGTTGTGGGGGTTGTGTGTGTGTGTGGTAGATGAGTCCTGCTAAATTATTATGTTGTAAGCTGTGACAAACTATATGATGTTTCAAATTTCATTGATGTTCCTTAAAACTATCTATTTGTTGCTTATGATATGTAGTCCAAGTGTGATATATGTTTATGTACACAGTACAAGATTTGCTTCAAGTTACATCCTTATTTTAGTTTGCTACAGTGGGAATTTTTTTTATTATTAAGCTAATGATTTATTTTGTTTTCAGTAGAGGAGAATATGGGTCTTTTAACGGATCCTGGCATGGAACGGAGTCGTCTGCCTGCTCTGCTAGAGAAGCATCATCGACCAATTTGTATAGTCCTATATGTAGTAGGCATAATTTGGTTCATGGCTTTAGCACACAATTCTCTCAATCATGGTAAGGCATATTTGATGAACTTTTAATCCTATTGTAATTAATTTATCACTATAGCTTCATTACTAATGTATCTTTCAATCATAGTTTTTATCAATAGCTCTGTCAGAAGTGTCATATAATAACCTATTTGTGTTTCTCCAGATACAGGTTAATTTTTAGATACATTCATTTTTCAACATATTATGATATCTGTCAGAACCATGGCTTTTGCAATTCCAATGGTGCCTCAATTTATGAGTTTAGTGCAGAAGTGCCTTACGGTGACAAAGAAGTTGGACAACCATGACTTAGACCATACAGCTTGGTTAAGGGTAAAATGATAAAAAGCACAAATGATACAAACTTGATACTCCATTTATATACTATTTAGTCTTTCTTATGAATTTCTCATGCCCTAGAATTCCCTAAGCATGTGTTTATAATACCTAACCCTATGAAACTTTCACAAATACTCAAAAAAGAATTACTGCTTCTATAATCATTTGAGGGAAAGACAGAATCCTGTTGGGATTTGATTGATTGATTTTGATATGTTTATTCATACTATATACATTGTATACACATGAATAGGCATAGGAACTATGCCTAAATGATTTGTACAGTTCATATTAGATTCTGAGACATACATTGTTGGTAAAGCAGATATTACTGTGACCCTGTCAATCAATAAGCTAGGGCAAAGCTATACATAAGACATAGTAGTGCATGTATATCACTCTAGAGAGGCCTTGCAATTTTATCTATTACAGGCAAAGTCTTTGTGTTTACGTAATATATCTGATAAAATGCCGTCCTCTATAAAGGATGTTGCAATACTGTACAATGTTTTACGTTCAATCCTTTCACGAAATTCTTCAATTAGAGGACATATCATTACATAGTGGTCAAGGGTGTGTGAATAGGGCTGACTGCACAACTTGCATTCAGTTCCCCCAGCATTGTTTGAAACACTATACTCCCAGTAATATTTGTAGCCAAGCCGTAACCTTGCGGTCACTACATCAAGCTGTCTCGTAACTCTGTTTGTACTGCCGTAGATATGCTTTGTCTTGGACATAGCATTATGGTGAAAGATTGATCTGCTTGTGTCTTGCTCAGCATTTCTCTCAGTTTCAGCCTGAGTGGAGAGCTTTTTCTTTATGATCTTACGTACATGCTCAGTTGTTACACCAATGTCATACTCAATAGTATCCATATGACTGCATGATCTAGATAGAGCATCAGCCATATCGTATAACTCTAGATTTATGTGTGATGGTACCCACAATATTTTAGTGGTTACATCCTTCAGAAACAATCTGTTCAACCTATGCCTCGCTGTTGACACGAGTCCTGTGTTATCATTTCTGTATGAGTTTAGAGCATGAAGTGAGGAGAGGGAGTCTGTAATGATGAGAGTACTATCCCCCGTGTGATCGGCTATCTTAAGAGCAACAAGTAAAGCAAACAGTTCTGCCTGCAGGATGGACGCCCAGTTGTTGAGTCTGAAACCAACATCGCTAATCCTTCCAGTGGCATCGCATACAATTGCAGCGCATGCGGCTGAACCTGTGGCTGGAATTACCGACCCATCAGTGAAAATAAGCTGTTTTATCTCATACTCTTGCTTAATCTCATGAATTTGCTTCAGAATGTCCTTTCTTAATTTAGCTTTCAGGTGGGCGTTGTTTTCAATTTGTTTTTTTGGAGGGACACTTGCTTTGATGATGTCGAAGTGCTTTATAGGTTGTCTAAGACTGACCCCATATATAAGAAGCAAAGCACAAAACTGCATTAAGGCTGTCTAAACATTGTTGTACCTTGGTGGTTAGTATGAGTAATCTTTTTCCAATTTGAATTTTGAATATATATTACTAAATATGCTATATCTTCCAGTGTTTATGCAAAGTATTGTAGAACATAGCACAATATGTATGAACAAATATTTATATTGTACAGGATAGTTATACAGCATTAATGAGAGGGCTGAAATATGATTCCAGTAAGTAAAAAAAAAAGAAAAAAAAAGAGTTATGATCATGATTTCACTACAGTATCATATAACACTAGATTCCATATTCAAGTTATCAGAAGTTACTTAGAAGATGCAGTGTGGTTGAAAAGGTGAAGTGAACAAATTTAATCTGTTGGATAAAAATATAAGTTGTCATATCCAAAAATGAAATTATTGCGTAACCAACTTCATTATTACTGCATTTATAATTGCTTAGATGCCATGAGTCATGAATGTTACAGTTATATCTTAGATTTCAGTATTTGAGCATAAAAAACTCAAGAGCTTTAAGAGGCTTGGATAACACATTTGAGTAACTTTTGTCCATGAAACCATTAGATATCTCTTCACAAAAAAGATGAAACAACCCTCTTTGTCATTTTCATTTTCATTTGTTGTCTCTCTGCCCTTTTGGATGATATTGTAAAGTGGGAACTCAGGTCTGTCTTCTTGTATCTTCAGCTTTTTTTTTACAATCCCTACAAACTTAAGCAGCTTGCCAAAAAGGATTCTGGTAGCTGGAAGCAGAGGATGGATGTGGTAATATGCCTCATTAATTGACTGATTGATCCTGATGAAGAGCACAGTAGAAGATACTACTTTGGGAAGCCACTTTTGAATTACCTCTCCCTCCCCAAGAAACAAAAAAAATGTCCTTTTTTACGCCTTTAGAAGATGAATGTGTATATATATATTCTTTATCAGCTTAAACCAGTTTGGGTAATATGTAAGCCTTGGTTACATGGGTAGACAAATGAGTTTAATACTTTTTATTAGTGGTGCCCAATCAGGTTTGAAGCTGTATACAAACTTTATCTTTATTTTTTTCCTTTCTTTCTAGTTGGTATAGGGTTTTAGATCTGTAAAAATGAATTGTCTCAAATGTCTGTTGTGATTAATGTATACCTATCACTTCAAGGGACTTACTTCTCTGAAAATGCTCTTCTGCCGGGCTTGGTACAAGGAGATTTCCATGGTGATTCTTTGGCTACACAGTACCTAGAGGTAAGGCAACATCATTTGTCCTTGAAATTCCACTTAACAAAAATAATTACGATATCTGTTAGCAGAATTTTGTTAGTACAAAAGTTTTGCAGTTTAGCAAGGTTCACCTCCAAGAAGCATAAATAGTATAGTAATGTAACTTTTTCACTCTCTCTCCTCTATCTGTCTCTTCTCTCTCTATCTCCTCTCTTCTCTGTACTCTCTACTCTCTTCTTTAGTTTCTCTTCTCTTTTCTCACTTCTCTCTTCTCTTTTTATATCTTCTCTCTCCTCTCCTCTTTCTTCTCTCTGCTGTATGTCTGTCTGATTAACGAGATTCATGTAGAAGGATCCAAATATCAAATCACCTGCAATTGTTCGGATCTTGTTTTTGGTATTGAGTCAATCCTTATCCACCCTTTCCTTCTTACTTTTCTTTGTAAGTTTTACATTTCAAAGGCAACAGAGATCATGTTCCTCCTTATATATTCGCTTACTTTTTCAACTTCAGTTTTATAAATGATTTCCTAAATATTATTTTTTTCCCCAGAGTTTGAAAGAGGAGGCAGAAAAGCACAGTTCTGGGATGCCATATTCATGGCTAGTTGGTCAGTTTACTCAGCTGGGCCTTGACACGTTTACCCATAACTTTTCCTTACATTACCCAATGGGCAGAGAAAAAGTGAGTCGATTTACCCTACACGGGTAGTGATAATTCTTTGTACTGTTATTAGTAACTGATAATTTGGAATACAGACAAATCAAACTTTATCATTTTACTTCACATGATATATATGTATTATCTCTTTACTGGTGTGTTTTAAATGTACTGCCTACATTGTAATGGCATGATATGTTATTTGTGATATCTATGTTAGTTTATTATTTTATGCAGTTGTAATATTATCTTACTTGCTCCTCCAGAATTGTATATTCAATTTCTTTTTTATTTGAAATAAACATTTATGAACTCCATGAGAGTTCAGTTCTATTATTTTCTATACTCATTGTTCATTATATGAGTCTATATGGGATATATTAGCAAAGTGATACTAATTGGTATTTGATATGAAATTGTAGTTACACAACTCCAGCATTAAATAGCTCTAAACACTAAACACTCTAAATTGATAGATTTAATGCCAAGAAGTTCTGTTTACTTTATGTTTCCTATTATCATTGTTATGGAAAAACAATGGATACAATTATCCAGTAATCAAGTATTAGTGAGATTTGTTTGTATGAATCATAGTTAGAACTAGTTTTACACACATACATGCCAACAAACAAAAATCAACTACATTTTTTTCTTTCCCCTGCAGGTTTTTAATGGTAAAAATGTCTATGGTATTCTGAGAGCTTCTCGTGGAAGCAGCACAGAGGCTGTAGTGGTCTCAGCTCCTTATAGGCCGGCAACATCACTCCTTCAGGGAAATGCTCCATCCATTGCTCTTATGCTGGCAATGGCAAGCTTTTTCTCAAGTATGTCAGAAGTCTCTCTGTCTCTCTCTCTGTCTCTCTTGTTCTCTCACCTACTCACTCACTAGCTCACTCACTCACTAGCTCACTCACTCACTCACTGTTTCTCACTAATTGTCTGTCTCTGATTGTCACTCACTCTTTGTCTCTTTTTTACACTCTGTCTCTCACTCTCTCCCTCTCACTGTCTTACTCATTGTCTTTCACTCTTACTGTCTCACTCATTCTCACTCTCACTCACTCACTCACTCACTCACTCACTCACTCACTCACTTACTTGCTTACTCG
>NW_028234417.1:10977892-10982892 GCF_977035675.1 Penaeus japonicus | reverse complement strand
CCATTTCCCCACACTCCTCATATAGGATTCACCCAGATCCACAACAGTGCCCATGTCACAAAGTCATGAGGGTACTAGGGATTATTAAATGTCATGTTATCTGTGGACAATGGTCGTATAGTCAAAAGCCATAAGTAGAACTGAAGTGTTAATGTACTCATTCTGGAAAGATACCCCATGTGTACAAAGTGTTTTGAAAGATGCTACAAAGTTTCCTGAAATAGATAACAAAAGCAAATTGCTTTCGCTTACATGTCAACAATATATTTTTCAATTAAGTATTGGTGCTCCTTGAACAGCAATATTTGGCTCTTGGAAGAGTAAAGATTTCCTTGAATATAAAAAGTTTCAAATCATGTCGAACACCATCAAGGTCAGGTGTTAAGATGACTTGTGTTTAGTGAGAAATGTATATTGGATCAGAGGACAGTGTTCACTGATGCCTTGGTGACATGAGCACTAATAACGGATTGGAGAGTGTGGGGGTGCCACACAAGTGGTGCTGATGGGACACCTCCCTGTTTTCCAATTTGGATTTAAGACGAGCCAAGTCATTTACTGAAACAACCTTATGACAAGTCTAAGTGCCAGATTAGAATTTGAAAAATTTAGATTTTGACACCCAAATACGGATGCTCTCAGTCTGACAGTGACAGTGTCCTTCATAAGTTGATGTAAGTTCTTTTTACTTTGCAGGTTGAGAAGGTGTTTAAAAGCAGCAGTGCTGCTCTTAATCCATCCTCTGACAATGCTGTTCCTGTTCGTCCTCATGGACACCTGGTCCAATTTTAGCGATCTTCCTCCAAATAAGTTGCTTTGGAAGACATACATAGCAACCAAAAGAGCATTCATGTACAGTGTCGTTGATGGGCTGATTTATTCAAATTGGGTTTTTGATGTTGCAACGCAGTGTTTACTTCCTGTTTGGCTCCTCTTCTGGCAGATTGCTCTTCGTGCTCCACAGTGAGAGCATCTGTTTGCACATAGATTAGGTTGTGGTTCATAATTATAGTATTATAATGTATTTTATATGATGTAAGTAAAGAACATGGCAAAATGAGCCTAAATGTCATGTGGCTTGTATGTATGTGTAATATGTGAAATGTATAAAAAGAGATAAAAAAAAAACATGCTTTCGTCCTCCCATACTTCCTTTACATAGAGCTTAATCCAACTGATCAGAAAATGTAGAGTAAATTGTACAATATCAGTCCAATGTAATCTTCTTAATGCCAATGAAAAGGAAGCAATGCACATCACAATGGTGTGCAAAATCTAACCTGCACAGACTCCAGCCCGAGGATTTGGGACCAATTGAGCTTGACTCTTTCCTTCTTGGTCTGTAATTCCCTATGGTGCTCGTTCTACCTGTACTAACTTTATACTGCTCTGTATATTCGATTCAAAGGATAGCTCAACAAACTTTATTCTGTAAATCATACAAATCAGAACTATACATTTTTCCTACTTTTTAAAAGTTCTTAAAAGTTGTAGGATATCAAAAATAGATGTAAGAAGTGAATTATGACAAGAAAATATTGTAGATGGAAAGACCACAGGAACAGGAACTGGATCATGTTATTGAAGGAGGGTTAAGGTTAACCAATCTTGGGGAAAGCTTTTCCCACCCTAATGGGGAAGACCATTCATACCCCATTGGCCAGTACTTTAGTTTAGAATAGATCTTTTTACTATTATAGATACTATCATTTTGTCTTTTTATATATTAGGTGACTTGTGAATCAATTTAGCATTGTTTCAATTCAGCTGTTGGACTTCATCCTGCATGTGAATGAAACGTGCATGAGGGTCCCGAGCGTATTTAACATAGCGTTTATATTCACTGATTCTTTTGTCGAGATCTCTACCAGTTTTGTTTATATAAAATTTAGGACACTCCTTACAGTGGATAGCTTAAATACCTGAAGAAGTATCAAGATCACAGTTGCCCTTAGTGGTTCATCAGAGCTTTACAAAACATGTTTTGATATGTGAAAATGAGATCGATAATTCCTTTTTTGGAATAAAAAAGTGTTTAATTGTCTGTGTGTGCACCTTACCGTGTTTGTTTTGTGATTCTCTACTAGTGTTTTTAGTCTCTTCCTTATCAACTGATAGCCATGCACATGGTCAGGTGGCAGAATTCCAAGAGCAAGCAAACGTCGGACGCGCACGGCCTTGCATTCTCCTCCATGCTGACAGGGGAGTCCATGACTAGTCCATGACTAGTGCCTGGGAAAGTGTCCAATGAAGGCATTCATTGGCCTTCTCAGAATCAGTCATGTTGGAGGTGGATTGCGTGAATTTCAACAGGTATGAAGTTAAGCACCGCGTCATGCATTATATTAAATAGTTGTTGACAGAAGAGCATATATACACCGTTGTGATATGCATTGAGCCTGCACAGCCGCACATATTCAGTAGGTGCTACTTGAAATGTCCCTTCACCGAACCAGTGCTGCGCACATGTCAGGAAAAGGAGACAACTCAGGCGCTTGTTGCTCCATTTCCTCGAGCGAGTAGCAACCTTAAACGCTGGCGGCTAGACCCTGCGTTGGCTTATATTTCGTATGGAGAGGAATCGTGAGGTGACCCAAGGCCGTGCGCCAGGCGACACTCCGTATCCGCTCGACGCCAGACCAATGTGATCTGTGGTGTGGAGTCTGACAAAGACTTGTATTTCTCATGTCAACTTGGTCCGGTTTTGTCAAGCTGAGAAGGGTGGCGATGGTCGGACTGGATCTGTTAAGAGGTTGCGGGGTACGAGCGACAAGCAGACAATTTATCTCGGCTTATAGGACTATCTTCAGTAAGCTTGGTTTGACCTCTGGCAGGTGTACTAATCCGCGAGTTCGCGGGCTGAATAGCGATCGTAGAAGTAGGTTTGTGGCTCTCACACAGGTGAAAAGCAAAGATATTTATGAGTTTGCCCTCACGAAGGAACGCGGCCGACAGAATCACAACGACCTGAGACTTCAAGCCCGCAGCGATGGCAGCAAGACCAAGGAAAACGCAGACAATTAAATGCACCTGGCTTATTATCCCTAAGAGAATTGTCAGCAGGAAATGAGCATGCGAAGTGCATGTAGAGTGAAGACACGAAACTTTGTGGATACTCGAGACATTAAAGTGCAAGCCTTTTAGTGTAAACAGTACATGTCCGTCAAGAGCAAAGAAAGTAAAAAGGCGTTGCTCAGTGTAAGCAGTGTGTTCAAATACCAAATACCTGTATCTGTGTTGACATTATTTCTACTGTATAGTTATGGCAGGGAACTGTCGATGTAAAATATCATTCCCAAGGGGTATCACAACTATTATAAGACAATAAAGCAGTGCGCTGAAGCAATCATGCGTTTACTTGAAACTATAGAAATATGTATATTGAGATCTGTGTTTATATATACATATACACACTTATAACATATATGTATAAAAAAAGAAAGGAAAAAAATATATATGTGTGTGTGTGTGTGTCTGTATGTATGTATGAATGCACACATAAATGCACGCATGCAAGCACGTGCGCGCACACACACACGCACGCACGCACACACACACACACACACACACACACACACACACACACACACACACACACACACACACACGCACGCACGCACACACACACACACACACACACACACACACACACACACACACACACACACACACACGCACACACACACGCACACACACACACACACACACACACACACACACACACACACACACACACACACACCACATATATATATATATATATATATATAATATATATATATTATATATATATATATATTTATATTTATATTTATATATATATACATATATATATGTATATATATATATATGTGTGTGTGTGTGTGTGTGTGTGTGTGTGTGTGTGTGTGTGTGCATCAGAGACAAGGAAAAAGAAAGCTGGCACCGAGAGCCGAGGAGGGCGTGGCGTCGACCACCAGCTCGGCGAGAGGCTTATCGAGGGGCCTCTCCTAATTGAAAACCGAGGATCAAATCTCCTGTGATATTACGGTTTCAGTATTTGCCCTTATCTGCTTTTATCTTATTTTCTGCTTTTTGTTTTATCTTGTTTTCATGAAGTATAGGTTCATGCGTATTCTGCTTCTTAGTTGATGAAGGGAGTATATTGTCTTAGTAAAAAAAAAAAACGTATTTTTTTATCATATATTTATTTATAAAAGTAGGGTTCCAGCCCTTACTAAACAACATTAGATTCAACAATATAAAATTAAATAGTATAAACATTAAATTATTGCAGTTTAAAATAACAAACAGCCAGCGGCTTCACATCCACAGGTAGCAATTGCAATGTTGCACTGTGAAAATGTTCTTATGCAGCGAATTTCTTGGAGGAAGAAATTGGGATTCATGATGCGGGGAATCGGACGCAGAGAGAGTAATGTCTGTTGTGATTCAAAGGTGTTGTTTAAGAGTGCAAATACCAGCATGTATGTGTGTGTGTGTGTGTTTCAACCTTCAAGATGGTGTTCATAACAGTGGTGAATACATGAAGTACGTATGAAGGTGGCTCCTATTCCCATAGGAAGAGCGCTCCCCACGCACGGACCCATCCTCCCACCTGACTAGACACGATGACGTGGCCACAAACTTCTCTCAGACGCGGTTGGCTCCCAAACACTCCAGCTTTACAGCGGGCAAGTCCTTGGAAATGGTGGAAATAATCTGAGCCGGGGTTGGTGTGGCTACAGTGTGTGATAACCGCTGCTGCCACCGCGGAGGGACACCGGACGGCCGATCTGGCGGCGGCCCGCCTAGGGGTGGGGGACGTCGGCCGAGAAGCCGTGCTCGGGGTGGGCCGAGTAGTTCACCACCTGGAGTTTGCCGTCCTTGTCGTAGAAGCCGTAGCGGCCGTGGACCTGCCCGTAGCCGTCGCGCTCCTCGTATCGGAACTGGCGGTTTTTCCTGCGGAGAAAGAGGAAAAGGTGCATACACGCGTGAGGTCCATATATATATATATATAT
>NW_028234417.1:10957892-10960392 GCF_977035675.1 Penaeus japonicus | reverse complement strand
TAGAATCTGAACGAAGATCACTGATTCTCTCCATATGTCAGTCTTGATAAAATCATGGACATTATAAAACTTCGAAAGGGTGTAATACAAATTCATTTACTGTGACTAAACGACTAGTCACTAAACTCTAAGATTGCTAATCTATAGATGTACGCCTTCATAAAGTGAAGAAAAAACATTTATTCTATCAACTCACAAAAACCTGAAGCGAAAGCACGCGAGAAGCATATTTCATTTAAAAAAAAATAAAAAAGTCTCTTGGATAGGTTGCCTTTACAGCCTTGAAAACAATAGATGGCTGTCAAAGCATTTGTCATACCTTAACAGTCACTTACTACTTCGCTTAATGAATTTCTATATTAAACTTTATGCCATAAGCTAATGTGCAAAGAGCGTATTTGACGTCCATGTCTTTTGCCTATCTACGCGAAGCCAAATTATTATCACATATATTCAATTAGGATAAGATTTTATGTTACTTTCGTTCACAAAATGTATTACTTGCTTCCCTTTGGAGATAGAGCAAGAAGCTTTCCGGTGTCAGCTCAAGAGACAGTTTCCGTTGTCAGCTGAGGTTCCTTCCGCCAGCTGATTTCCTACTCAAGACCAGGTTGTGGCGTCAGCGTTCTATAAACACGAAAGGCAACCTTTGTAATATAGTCTTTGCGTTTTCGCGGTTTTTCATAATCTGAATTTAGACTAATCTAGGCTCGAAAGAAGCACATCTGTGTATGCACAACTTTTAATCCATGAACGAGTTTTTCAATCATACTCATGAACAGGATCTCAAAGCGTACCTTCAGGCACTTTGGAGAGAAACCGATTGTTGGGGGACTCGAGTTGTGCAGTATAATGACTCATCTTTTTGACAACACAATCATCTGCATATACGTCAGGGCAATCTGAAATGAAAACGATGTTTTTGGTTGTGGTGTAAGTATAAGTGTAATGAGTATATCTGCATAAATCCATATGCATAGTCCAAGGATAGAGAAAAGACATTGATTAATAAAATTGCTAATTTGTTTATAAGCCCAGAGTGGATAAGGGACGATTACCCTTATGTGCCTTGAGACAGATTTTGGTATTGTAATATTTGCTACAGATTCCGCACTTGGACTATATGTGGCCTTCTCGTGCCCTTACCTCTGGCTAAATGAAGGACCAAAGGGGTACGAGCTGTAGTATCCACAGTGTCCTAGGGAGCAAGGGATTCCCTTCACTATAACCAAGCGGAGGCCTTCCTCAGTTGCAATTAGGTAGCCAGGAGATGCGATGTGATGTTTTTTTCAGCAAGAAACTGAGGTTGGCCTCATTTCTAGGCAATAATCGGACCCAACCCAATCATTGGAAAGTCTGACTTTCCTCAGGGTTTCGAGGACTGTTATCTGCTGACAAGTGCTATCAAAGACCTCGGTGGCTTGAGCTGGCGCTGGCCAGTGGCCTCGGAACGGCTGAGTAGGGACTCTCCCTCGGAGATGGTTTCTGCCTAAAGTCTTCTGTGACTAGCCTTTTCTGTGATCACTATGTTGCAAGCTGCAAGCGTAGCGGTTGGGCCTTTCTATCAATTGGTCGTCCCTTCTCAGGGAAGCATTCAGTAGGAAAGATACTTCTCAGGGAACGGAGAACGGTCGTCCAGAAAGTGCCTCGTCATCAGTGCAAAATTTTAAAGAACACTTTAAACAATGACGGATTACCTCACATCCCTGGCGGGTCACTGCCCTGGCTTGGCACCACCGTGGATAAGGACCAAGCTCAGATCAACCACAGCCGATCTCGCCAAAGTGCATTGTACAAGCCCGGCGAAGCATCTGCTCCGCAAATCTGGTTTATCCTTATGGCGAATTATACACAACAAACCTGTGTTTAGAAAAAATCATAACATCTGTTCCTCATAAAATCTCCACTCTTACTATCTTTAATACTAGGCGTAACCTTATTTTCCAGTCCATTGTCATACCTTCCGTTTGGCAGTTCTTTGGCAGATCAGGATTATTTTTGTCAGTCATACTAGCATAAGCATGTGTGTGTGTGTGTGTGTGCGTGTGTTTATGTGAAGATTGACCTCGCAGCAGTAACATCCAAACATCTATTTAAGGAAGTAATAGACTACATCTCCGAGGTCTCGGGCGCTGTGCTGAGAGCTTCGACGACCCAGTTGGCTCGAGCGTCGCCATTGCGGAAGCCTCGATTTTCCGCCGGAAGCCATGACGCCCGGGACGAATTCGCTTTTCAACAGACCCGCTCGTCGGCGCTCGCCTCCACTCGGCGGAGCTTGCAAAACGCTCCGAAGGGAAAGGAATACGTGACAGAGAGGTCTGATGAAAAGTACTGCATGCATATGTATGTATATATACATAGATACATACGCACATACACACACACACACACACACACACACACGCATACACACACACACACACACACACACACACACACACACATATATATATATATATATATATATATATATATATATATATATATATATATATATATA
>NW_028234417.1:10945392-10952892 GCF_977035675.1 Penaeus japonicus | reverse complement strand
ACACACACACACACACACACATATATATATATATATATATATATATATATATATATATATATATATATATATATATATATATATATATATATATATATATATATATATATATATATATATATATATATATATATATATATATATATATATATATATATATATGTATATATATATAATATATATATATATATAATATATATATATATATATATATATATATATATATATATGTGTGTGTGTGTCTGTGTGTGTGTATGTGTGTGTGTGTGTGTGTGTATACACATATATACGCACACACACACACACACACACACACACACACACACACATATATATATATATATATATATATATATATATATATATATATATATATATATATATAGAGAGAGAGAGAGAGAGAGAGAGAGAGAGAGAGAGAGAGAGAGAGAGAGAGAGAGAGAGAGAGAATCAAATATCAGCTGTGATAATAAACACATCATACTAGAGAATTAGTGTTCAAGTAAGTAATTCAAGCAAAAAAAATCGTTTACACACGCTACTCTATGGAGTTTTCTTACAAAGAAGTAACATTGATTGGATCACACGTATGAAAGGAGATCGGAGCTTAAAATAATATTGGATAAAATTATTGATAGGTCATTCTTGCGCCTTAAAAAGGCACAAAGAATATCTTAATTATTGTTCAGAATTTGTTTGGTAACAAAATATAACATGTTAACGATTAAGTAAAAACGAAAATGATTTGCGGAAATGAGGACGCACGTATCCCCAGAGACGACGC
Source organism: Penaeus japonicus (assembly GCF_977035675.1). Classification (NCBI taxonomy): domain Eukaryota; kingdom Metazoa; phylum Arthropoda; class Malacostraca; order Decapoda; family Penaeidae; genus Penaeus; species Penaeus japonicus. The sequence continues at coordinate 10,952,108 of NW_028234417.1, read as the reverse complement.
CATTTTCACAGTGTCGGACGTGGTAAAGATCACACAAGCCAGAATTACACTACACGTTTGAGTCAGCTAAGCACAATATCGTAAGTACAATGCCGAGTGTGCTGGTTGAATTTATCCGCACAGCACAGGGATCAAATGAGGCGGCCTTCGCCAGAGGAGAGCACTCAGGAATAGCGCTTTGCTTTTGCAGGCTTTAATTGGGCGAGGAATCCGGGAGGCGAGTGAGGGAGATCGCCACGCAGGCCTCTCCATCTTTTATGGATGCCGCTGTCACGTAACATTCCCTCGGGACTGGGAGTGGGCTTCGGCCGATTTAATTATCAACGGGACTAGGTTTTGTGCGTTAGACACGAAGGCGACTTCTGCGCGGAATGTGCCCGAGATAAGAAGCGCTTTCGTGGGGTTCCTTGGGGTCGGTCTGGGGTCCGGGCGCGCTAAGGACGCAGAGAGGGGACTGTGACCTGGATCTTAACCCGAAGACTTCTCCAAGTCTTAGAATAGGGAAGCTGAGTTGTCTCAGCAAGCCATACTGTGCAGTGCCTGCTTGGTCACAGCTGGGATAGTTTGCCAAAGTTCAGGCAGCGATATAACGTACCTTGTGCACTGATTCAGCAGAGTAATGGAGTAAATAATCATAAAACATCTGGACATTTGCGATGCCTCCACACCACATGCCTGGGCCACCTGCGCAGGAGTCAAGAGGCTTCGCCCCGAACCCGATCGTACCCCTGGATCTTGTGCTGATTTTGGAGGGTTTGCATTGTATATATTCCTTTATTTACTATGCTTTTTTTGCTTATCAAAGTACAATGATGTAAATGCAAAACACGACCCAAAGGAATACGTTAACAGCTGGAACAATGGAGAGATGGATCACCACTGTGGATTGAGTGCCAAGAACAAGATGTCGTGCGCTGCTGCCCGTCATTTATTCTTTGCCGAGAACAATGGACTTAAATGCGAAGACATGAAGTCGATACCTATTCTTATTTGTTACATTAGTTATTGTACACCTCTAAGTTGCACTTTTTGTATTGTGCTCAAAAAATTATAGAATTTAGTGAAGGCTGTAAGATACAATATGAAATTAGCATGGTGATTTGTTGTTGCAGCATCAGCTTTGAATGTTTACTGTAGAATACTTATTGGCACAGAATATCCTTGTGGGTTGTATTCTGCAGCTGTGGGATGGTGGCTAGGGATGTATCTCTAAGCTCCATTTTGCCAGATTACATGTGGTGGAGGTTTGTGTTGACCCTCTCAGGGGTGCTGAAGGTATAGAGGCCATGGCGATTTTTTCTTGGCATACTTGGTTTGGTTGTGATGAGGATTGCAATGACAAATGATAAAGAAAAAAAACGGTAGATTTGCGCAAGACAAGTGACTCGGCCCGTGTATTTGTATATTAAAATGTGTTGCTGCTTTCTTCCATCTTTCACACTAAAACAACCTCAGTAACCTGATAACAGGCTTGAATATCTAATTAATTCCCACTGAGTACCAACAGGAATTGTCTGTACTTGAGTGAAGAGTTTATAGGTAACTACCATGGAGCCAGTATGGTGCCTAGTTGGACAACCGTTTGAGTTGGTCGCTGTGATGTAAGCCGGGATTCTCACTTTGAGGTCTTGAGTTCGTTACAGTCAAGAATGTATATTTGTATTTTTATATTTAGATGTTTTACTGCATTCTTTCATCTTTCTGTCATCTTTTTTATTATCTCAGAACAATGGGTTTGTTTTGATCTTATTGAAATACACAGGAAAGAATGAATTTTGTCACAGAGAGCCATTTACTCAAACAGGTAATGAGGGGGTTCAAAGCCATGTGAAAAAGAGCATATATGAATTATACTTCAGAGTTAAGAATTGGGACATTATTGCTTAACCCATTGCTGATGGGGCTGTTTTGGCTCCAAATGATTAAAAGGCTTGGATATTTGAAATGCGTAAGCCTAATGCTTTAGGCTGTTTGTCTGCACTGGCTGTGGCCAGTGCCAAGCACTATACGCCCAATCACCTGGTGCGCCGGCCAGGAGGATATCCAAAACAAAATATCTTGTCCCCGGCAGCTGGTGCTGCCAAAACTTGATGTGATATCTAGCTGCCTGTCATTAACAAGTTAATGTTTATGTGCACTGGTGTGTGTGGGTACAGATCAGTAGATTCTGATTCTCTCTGCATAATATTTATACTTATTAGTGTTTTATGTGTTCTTTATGGCCATTATTTTTTTTATTTCAGAATAAGATGGATATGGATGATCACAGTAACCTTGGTATGCCTGACTCGGACATGCTGAGTGACATGATCAGAGAGGAAATACTGGATGGCGAAGACTCGGATCAGGTGCCTGAGGGCATTCAGCCAGAGGCCTATGAGAATAATGAAGAACAAGATGAAGAAGAGGTATTTATTTACTTATCTTAGTGTTACAATAGCAAAATATCCAGAGTCCACTTTTAATGATTGCCATGACAATAGTGATGATGGCAAATCTGATTTTTTTTTGAGAAATAAAAACTTTTTGCCAAATATTCAAGGGAAAAGGTAAACAAGAAATATCTGGTAGACCTTTTAATTGACTATTGGTTAAGCACCCAGGAGTCATCTGTGTGAATTTTAAAAAATGATACAAGACCATAGTGGATGGTGCTGGTCTCCATTGTCAATGGGTTAATCCATATGATTTTCTTTAGTCAATATTGAGATGGCATATTAAAGTGGTGCTTCTGAGCACTTTACAATAAATATTAAAGGTAGCTATTTATATATCTTACATATATGTATTTACATGTGTAAATAACAACTTGATTGTCAATTTTCTAGAATGGTTGTAAGAAATAACATTATGGGAATCTGCCTTCTGCATACGTTTAGGCAAATTCCAAGATGATCATTGAATATATATTGATTTAAATCCATTGACTTGTATCTCAATATTAGTTCTGTCTTCCTCCCTTCCAGATGAAAGAAACTGATGAGGAGAACATGCTCAAACGCCCAGCAAGTGCAAGTCCCAGTGATGATGAACCTGCATCAAAGAAGCGCACCAATGAGGTTGATAAGTTGTGGAAGAATGTGAATGACAACCCAAACGACTTCCAAGCCTGGACTCTGCTGTTGCAACATATTGATCAGGTGGTGAGTTTTGTTTGTTACGAATCTCTGAATGCTTGGCTCTTGAGTATCTTATATAAGGGTCCCGTAGTTAGAATGTCAGTATTGTTGTAGAATTTTAAGAAAAGAGTCATATAGACATGCCCAAACAACTCTTGTAGGATTAAGTAAAGCTCCCTACACTTTTATTGAGTCAAAACACTTTCAAGATTCAAGCCAAGAATTGATTTTAATAGTCATTGATATGATACTAGATTCAGAGATTCTTTAGATTTAAAAACCTTAAATATTGAAGAGTTCACTATCATTTTGTGGATAGTTTTCCTAGATTCTGTGGAATAATAGGTTACAACTCTTCTTCAAATCAAAAATTATTGATGTTTGCAGGTTCATGAAGTCAAGACATTCTTATATTTAATGATTTTTAAGATTATTTTACCAGTAACTTTGCTATTTCAGAGAATGCTGTAAACTAAGGCACTAACCTGAATTTTTATCATTGTTATTATAGTTGATGATGATGATATTTTTATTATTATTATTATTATTATTATTATTATTATTATTATTATTATTATTATTATTATTATTATTATTATTATTATTATTATTATTATTGTTATTATTGTTATTATTGTTGTTGTTGTTATTGTTATTATTATTGTTACTATTATTTTTATTGTTATTGTTGTTATTGTTATTATTATTTTTTTATCAATATTATTATTATTATCATCAATATTGCTATTATCATTATTATTATTATTATATTTTTTATATGATTATTATTATTATTATTGTTATGGTTGTTATTGGTTTTGTTTTTATTATTGTTATTATTTGTTCATATTTTTGTTTTGTTATAATTTCTTGAAAAGTTATTGATCTTCCATTTATCACAAAATAATGCATTACTTATAGGAAGATGGTCAGGCACTATTTAATTTTCTTGCTTGGAAATTGTATGTCATTCCATGATTCAAGGAATGCCACTCATTGCATAGATAGCAGTAAAGAATTTTGCACACAATTCTTGGCAGAGATTACTTTTACTTGACTGTGACCAGAAATGATGAAAGATGGATTGTAAAGTTAGTGAACTTTCTCTTTGATTCAGAGCTTGTAAGGATAAGCAAATGTTTTGATTATTGTGATAGTAGTCAGCATAGCAACAAGTTAGTTTACATAGAAATTTTGGAGTTAAGAATCAAATTATCATTATTTTTTTTCCTTACTTTAGAGGATCTAAGTATAGGAGTTATGTCTAGAAGTATGAAGTACAAGCATGACTAGGATAACATATTAGTATTAGCTCTTTTGAAAGTAAATAAAACCAGAAATGGAGATAGACTTCAGTCTATCTCTGTATGCATTTCATTGCCTTAGAAATGAACAACATATTTTAAGCACTCTAGAACTTCATGGAAAACAAATTAGGACACTTGCATTAGTGTCATTAGTTATTAATTTTTTAAGAGGTAAATTAGGTTAGCAATGTGAAGTATGTTTGCAATTCTTGAGGAAAAGCTTTATTATAGTTGTCAGTTAGTTTCCTTTATTTTATTAGTATAATATTATTTTATCCTTGATGTACTAATTTTCATGTTGACATTGTAGTGATCTCTGTTAGTTGCTTATCATTATCATTATTATTACAATAATAATAACAACAAGAAGAAGTGGCAAAATTGCTACTCTGTTGAATAAATGATAGGAAAACCAGTATAAACAAATTTTGTTGATGATAAGACCTTTATTTGTTTTTCTACTAATGTTTTAAGTATATAGTCTTTAAATTACAATTAATTTTATTGCTGTTATTATTTCTATTAAACCATTATATGATCATTATGATGGTCTTGATTAGTATGGCATTTATTGGTGTTGGTTACTTGGTTAATTGGTTTACCGGCAGGTTTACACAAAGTTGTTGATAGTTTGTGATGATAGATTTATGAGTGGGTTGCTCATGAGTCAGGAAATAGGTGATTAGATTTTGGTGTAGACATTAAACTTAGGGATAGATTAACTCTGGCAGACTGTAAAACTTGTTTGTCCTACAGATGCTAAATTAGCCTGATTTTTATTACCAAGGCAAATTGAAGTCTTTAGTTATTGAACAGCTGCATTTAAACACCTGAAAAAGGATATTGTCCTATATCAAATACAAAATTGAAACAAGTTACCCATCACATATGAGCAACAAAAACATATATCTGTCATATATTTATATATACTTATATGTATGAATATTAACCCATTGACAGTGAATGGCATGATTTGCTGCAAAAGCAGACTGAATATTACTGTCCTTAAACCCGCCATCCGACTGCATACATATTTTATTAAAACCGCGACCAATGGGTTAAAAATACATTAATCATGAATTGCCTGATATACAGTAGTAAGATGTGCAAAGGGGAAATAGGGAAAAATATAAGATTTGAGGTTTGGCTGCATGAAAGCTGTCAAATAGTACAAGAAGAAAGAAGCAGGGAACACATCTGTATGATTGACTGAGGGATAAGTGAGCCTACAAGGGGCATGAGGATATGGGTTTGATATGGTAGGTGTGGCTGTAGGAAACTTGCCAGACAGTATCAATTATAGTAAAATCATAGCAAATAAGTAGTACACAGTATTCATTGTGCCACAATTGTGGTGAATAGTAATTTAGGTTTGAGGTAGAGTGTATGTTTGGTGCTGAATTTAGGTTGATAAGGATAGCTTTTGGCACAGATAAAGAGTAGATAAAGGTAGATTAAGGGCAACTTTATGTAAGGAGTCTTTATGAGAACTATGGCACAGGGTTGCATTCTGAAGGTGCTATCTCGCTTTTGTTATTTTAGATTATATCATCAGCAATGCCAATATTCACTCATTTTGTTGGGTAGGGGATTCACACCTTGTCATTACAGCTTGCGGGCCCAAGATTATGCTTACTCGCTGCCGGCTCCCCTCTGCCTGGCATACGAGCAATTCCAATATTTATGTCCTCATAAGAACGAATAAAGAAAATTTATATAAAATATTTTTAATCTAGCGTGTTCTCTAAACCTTCCTTAGTAAATCTGGCTATACTATTTAAAAAAAAATCAAAGACCGGTGACAGGGAAAGGGTTAAAGATGTTATTACTGTTGTTGTGATAATTATGATTGTTGTTGTTATTGTTATTATTTTTGTTATTACTATTATTATTTTTATTACTATTATTATTATTATTGATATGATTTTTATTATTGCTGATACTTTTATATTATTTATTATTGTAAATGAATGATTATTGTTGATGAATATTACTGTTCTTATGGCTATTATTACATTTTTCCAATTCTTAATCTTATTTATGTTTATCAGTTTGGCCCATGAGACTTTGGTTATATTTTTAAAATATATTTTGACATTTATATATGCAAAGATAAAAGGAAATCAGATCAAGAAATATTGACAATGAAGCATACTATAGTCTGTTTATTTTGATCTGTCCACTGAATTGTGTGTGTATTACCCATATTTGGTACCTTTACATTACAGCCTAGTGATTGGCTGAAGATCAATGTGTCTGATATCATTAGTTAATTGTGATAAATGGTCAA
>NW_028234417.1:10915392-10935392 GCF_977035675.1 Penaeus japonicus | reverse complement strand
ACAAACAAATACAAACAACACCACACAAACAAAAACACCAACACACCAACACAAAAAACAACAACACAACAACAAAAACAAAACAAAAACAACACAAACACAAACAACACACACCAACACACAAAAAACACAACAAAACACACAACCACAAACACAAACAAAACAAAACCAAAAACAAAAAAACACAAAACACCACAAAAGAAACAACACACACAACACAAAAACACACAAACAACAAAAACCACAAACCAAACAACAAACAAAACACCAAACAACAACAACAAAACAACACACCAAACAAAAACAAAACAAACACACCACAAACAACAAAACACCAACCACCACAACACACAACAACACAACACCAAAAACACCAAAGAACACAAAAACACCAAAGAACACCAAAAAACACCAAAAACACCAAAAAAACAACAAAACAAAAAACAAACACAACAACACCAAAAAACAACAAACACAAAAAAAAACAAATACAAACAACAACAAACAAACACACCACAAACAAACACAGAAACAAACACGAACACACAAACAAACACAAAACACAACAAACACACACAAAAACCAAAACACCACAACAAAAAACAAAACCACAACAAGACAAACACCAACAACAACACAAACAAAAAACAAAACACCACAAACCAACAAAAACAAACAACACAAAAACACACAACAAACCCAAACACACAAAACAACAAACACCACAAAAAACACACAAAAACAAAAAACCAAACACAACAAACCACAACACAAACACCACAAAAACACACACAACACCCAAACAACCAAAAACACAACACACACACAACCACAACAAACAACACAACAACCACAAAAACACAAAAACACCACCCAAACAAACAAAAACACACAACACCACACCAAACAACAAACAAACACCACAACACACACACAAAACCAAACACACACCACACACAACAACCAAAACAACACAACCAACCACAACACACAAACCAACAACAAACCCCACACAACAACCACACAAAACAACACAAACCACCAAACAAAACACACAGACCCAACACAACCAAAAACAACAAACACAACCACACACCAAAACACCAACAAAAACACACAACAACACAACACAACACAACAACACACACAAAACAACAACACAAACACCACACACAAACAACAACAAACACAAAACAAACACACAACACAAACACCACAACAACAAAACCAAAACAACAACACACAACAAACAACCAAAACACATACACACACACACACAAACACACACATGCACACACAAAAAACAACACCAACACACAAACACAAACCAAAAAACACAACACACAACAAAACACACAACAAACCCACACAACAAACACAAAAAACCACAAACAAACAACACAACACAACAAAACACCACACAACAAACACAAACACAACACAACACAAAACAACACACCAACAAACACAACCAACACACAACACAAACACACACAACACCACCACAAACACAACAACAACACAACAAACCAAAACAAACACACAACAACAACAAAACAAAACACAACACAAACCCACAACAACACAACCACACAAACAAACAACAAAAACGCACAACACACACAACAACACACAAAAACAAACAACAACACAAACCAACCAAACAACAAACACAACAACACACAGACACACACAACACAACCACACACAACAACAAACAAAAAACACCACCAACACAACACAAACCAACACACACAAACACACAACAAAAACCACACAACACACAACAAAACACAACCCACAACACACACACAAACACAAACACACAAACAACACAAAACACACACACACACACACAAACACACACACACACACACAACACACACACACACACCAAACACACACACACACACACAAAACACACCACACACACCACACAAACACACACACACACACACAAACACACACCACAACAACACACACACACCACACAACAACACACACACACTCAAAACAAACACACACACACACACACACAAAAACACACACACACACACACACAACACAACACACACACACACACAAAAACACACACACACACACAACACACACCACACACAACACACACACCACAGACACCACACACACCACACACAACACACACAATAAACACAACACACACAACACACACACCACACACAACACACACAACACACACAACACACACACCACACACACCACACACAACACACACAACACACACAACACACACACAACACACACAACACAACCAACCACACACACACACACACCCACCCACCAACACCCACATCACCACCCCATCACCCCCACATCCACAACCACCACCACACCATCCATCCACCAACCCATCCATCCCACCACCCCCCATCCACCACCCCCATCCATCATCCACCCATCCACCATCCACCATCCCCACCCCACCCCATCCATCCACCTATCCCCATCCATCCACCCATCTCCATCCCCATCCATCCACCTATCCCCATCCATCCATCCCCACCCCCATCCATCCACCCATCCCCAGCCATCCACCCATCCCCAGCCATCCACATCCCACATCCCCAACCACCATCCCACACCATCCCCACCCGTCCCTATCCACCCCCACCCATCCCCATCCATCCACCCATCCCCATCCATCCCCCCACTCCTATCCATCCCCACCCATCCCCATCCATCCACTCATCCCCATCCATCCACCCATCTCCATCCATCCACCCATCCCCATCCATCCACCCATCCCCATCCATCCACCCATCCCCATCCATCCACCCATCCCCATCCATCCACCCATCCCCATCCATCCACCCATCCCCATCCATCCACCCATCCCCCACCCATCCCTATCCATCCCCACCCATCCCCATCCATCCACCCATCCCCATCCATCCACCCATCCCCATCCATCCACCCATCCCCATCCATTCACCCATCCACCCATCCCCATCCATTCACCCATCCACCCATCCCCATCCATTCACCCATCCACCCATCCCCATCCATCCTGCCATCCACTCATCCCCATCCATCCACCCATCCCCATCCATTCACCCATCCCCATCCATCCACCCATCCCCATCCATCCACCCATCCATCCACCTATCCCCATCCATCCACCCATCCCCATCCATCCACCCATCCCCATCCATCCACCCATCCACCCATCCCCATCCATCCACCCATCCCCATCCATCCACCCATCCCCATCCATCCACCCATCCCCATCCATCCACCCATCCCCATCCATCCACCCATCCCCATCCCCACCCATCCACCCATCCCCACCCATCCACCCATCCATCCCCATCACCCATCCACCATCCCCACCATCCCCATCCATCCATCCATCTCCACCCATCCCCCCATCCACCCATCCCCATCCATCCATCCATCCACCCATCCCCATCCATTCACCCATCCACCCATCCCCATCCATCCTGCCATCCACTCATCCCCATCCATCCACCCATCCCCATCCATTTACCCATCCACCCATCCCTATCCATCCACCCATCCCCATCCATCCGCCCATCCCCATCCATCCCTATCCATCCACCCATCCCCATCCATCCGCCCATCCCCATCCATCCCTATCCATCCCCACCAAAACCCACCCATCCCCATCCATCCACCCATCCCCATCCATCCACCCATCTCCATCTACCCATCCACCCATCCCCATCCATCCACCCATCCACCCACACCCTCCCACCCATCTACCCACACACACACAAGCACACCCACATGCACACACAAGCGTGCGTACACATATGTGCACACCCACACGCACACACACTCACTAACACACACGCACACATGCGCGCTCATGAATACACAAGAACACACACATACACATGGACACGCACACGGACATACACACCACAGCCTTTCACTTAGGAATTCTCTCTCTCTTGATTAGTGTTATGAATTATGAAATGTTGACGTATATCTAATTCCCTCTTATGATTTTTAGAGCGATTTGGAATCCGGACGAGAAGCTTATGACGGATTCTTTGGTCGTTACCCTTATTGCTACGGATACTGGAAGAAGTATGCTGACCTTGAAAGACGCAAGGGTACCAAGGAAACTGCTATGAAGGTGAGTTCTCTAGAAGTTCAGAAAGAAAGTGATGAAGTGATGTTAAAAGTGAAGACAATTGTAACATGTTGTTTTCTTGCAGTGATCCAAAAGGTAGGTATTGCTTTAGCCTTCTGAATCCAAACTGAATGATGATGGAAACAACTGAAATGGAGGAAAATGTTTGCATGCTTGGGTTCACTGGGATAATGTACATGATATCTACCAATAATCTTATTAACCAAGTGCATATTCTGTTTCAGAGAAAATACAGAGCAAGGGTTTGTTTTGAATGTGTATGGAATACATAATATGTTTATGTTGTTATCTATAATTTTCTGCACATACATTTCTTGGTTTGTTATAATTGATATATGCATTGGGTATATATGTGACTGCTTTTTACTTATGCAAAATGGAATTAAAAAACAAAGCAAAAGCAAAGACAAACAAAAAGGCCAAAAAAAAAAAAAAGAATAAAGAATATAAGTCAGAGCTGCAAACATCGTGTTCAGGATTGCTGCACTTTTTGTGTGAGGTTTTTGTGCACTTAATTTACTCTTGGCGTTATCTGGCGAAGCGGCAGGGGTGTCGCGTCCCTCTCTCACTCAGTCATCTTGGTGTCAGCGCGCAGAGTAGCCGTACAGCGCCCCAGGGTAACAACAGTAGGTACTCCCTCAATATACCGGCCCTCACTACCCACTGGCACCACTACCGGGGTTCCTCAAGGTCCTTCAGGAGGTTTGCCCTACTCCAATTAGAGGGTAGGCCCTACCCATGCCTTACATACACTGCTTTTCTCCATCGTATACACATCCCTATTCAACAAACACAAGATATATAGTGTGAGAACATGGGTTGAAGGGAGGCACACAGAGTACTCCAATCTTCTGTTATACCTGGGGGAACCCTGTAGAGTGATCGATGCCTATCTGTGTGGGGCTTGGGTCAGATGATGAACTATATGCCAACACTTTGTTGAATTGATGATACATTTAGAAGGCTTGACTTACTGGTGTTTTAAACTCTGATTGGGGATCTTGTATCCAGTTATTAGATGGTGTGATTTTTTACTAGGTGATTGCATGGTTCTAAATTAGGATATGTCCCATGGATCATGGATTACAGGATCCCCTTTTTGGTGTTCAGCAGAGTATACCAGAGAGTCAGTCATCATCTTGTATTTTTTTTCCCTATTGTGATCTAACTTTGTTATTTGATGGTAACAGGTGTTTAACCGGGGATTGGATGCCATCCGACTAAGTGTTGACCTGTGGCTTCACTTTATGGAGTACATCACGTCGCAGTACCCAGACGATGAGGCATTTGTGAGGCAAGAATTTGAGCGTGCAATTGAAACTTGTGGCTTGGAGTTCAAGTAAGTATCTTTATTTTCAACATTTTATTTTTGAAAAGGAAGTTTGCTTTATTTTTTTTTCATTGTTTTTGTCAAATGGAAAAATTTATACGTAGATAGTATCATGATTTAGAGGTATGCATTCTTTTTATTATAAGAGAGGAGGAGAAAGAGGCAGGAGCTGTAATAGATTTGAAGGACTATTTATGGCTTTAATCCATTCACAACGAGATGTATTTTTGCCTACTCCTGCTTACGCCAGGAAGATAACAAGACTGCGACGCTTCATGCTGGGGTGTTTTCTCGCTACGCGGGGCCACGCTGAACCTCTCAGAGTGTTCTTTACCCACCCTATTCTTATAGTTTTAATGAATGTGTCTACAGGTAAAGGCACGTAAAATATTGCCACATTGAGACGAGTTATTTTAGTCAAAAATCATGTTACAGCAATGCTTTTCTAGTGTTATTTTATTGAACTTTGCATATATTCTTCACTTCTCTCTGAAAATACCAATGGAAAGTGGAAACAATCTTAGTGGGACATCAAGAAACATTTTTTTTTTTTACCAAAATGAAAAGAATATAAATAATCATACATACATATATAAGTATGTACATGTACCTTGTGATGTGATGTGATATCATGGGTAATCAATAAATTAGAAGTATTACATTAGTAATTTTTTACTTTATTTCATTTCTTGGTCAGTCACATTTGATGTTACAATATCTTTTCGGCTGAGATCTTTTTATTCAATCGATTAAGAAGCAGAAATTACTATGATGTCATCATGAAGAAGACAGGTGAAAAGCGCTCATAAAGCTGCAATGCAGGGAGCTGGGAGAGATCTTGCGCTGTCCCTGCGAGCACTTTTTATCTAGATAGCTGGAGTGGCATTATGGAAATATAAGCCCCAGCGTGAATGGTTAATAGATTTTTTTTTTATATGTAAGTAAATATTACTTAATGTAGTGCAGACTTGAGGATTCCAGTAGCCTGAATCATGACAAAAGCTTCTTTATTGAGTTTTGTTTAATGTTGGTAACTTGTGCTGAACCAACTCCCACAAGCCCACAATATAATCTATCTGGAAATTTGAGTCTATAATCAGTATTTGTGGAAATGGTAGTTATATATATTGCAACTATACATTTCTAGCATTAATTGATATTTTTTGCTTTATGTATTGGTTAAAAGAACATATGGTATTTTAATATATATCTGTGTCCTGTTGTATATTTTCCATGAAGTATGATAACATTGTTTTAGTTACTCAATTTTAAGCATCCTACCTCTCCCTCTCCCTCTCCCTCTCCCTCTCCCCTCTCTCCTCTCCCTCTCCCTCTCCCTCTCCCCTTCTCACTCTCCCCTCTCCCCTCTCCCTCTCCCATTCCCATTCCATTTCTCCCTTTCCCTTTTCCTCCCCCCTTGCTCTCCCCAGTCAGTCTATACTAGTATATTTGGGAATGTCCTATTTCAAGAATATTTATCACTTGGTTATAGTTCTTATATCAAATTTTAAGATAGAAGTTAAAAGATTTATATATTTATATGATTGTAAAATCTATTTTTTTTTTACCCTATCATTCATAACCTATTTCAAATTAGTAGTGTGCTAATGGTAATCTTTCCCCTCAGGTCAGACAAGCTGTGGGAGGCATACATAAATTGGGAGAGTGGTGGCAAGAGATGGAAAAATGTTACACAGCTGTACGAAAGACTCCTAGCCACTCCAACAAGCAAATACATGCAGCACTGGCAAAAGTAAGTTTTGTTTGATGTTTGAGACCTTGTATATGTGGAGTTGTATGTTGTGTATATATAGGGTCTAAGAGGAAATTTGATGTTACTGCATGTTTGTGTCTTTTTCTTGGATATCATGAGCCTTGTTTAGAAGGAATTACGCCATTCAGTGAGAAAGTAATTTTTAAAATGTAAGCTTTAGATGAAAGTCACACATCACACGTGGAAAGTTTCACATTTTAAATTTTCTTGTTTTTGACAAATGAAGACAGACAAGAGCTTACACCATTTTCTTTTTTAAGAAAGGGGTGAGAGGGGGGTATCTACAGTAAGGAAACCTTATGTCAATTTCAAGTTATATTCAAATGTTAAATTATGGCCAGGATATCTGAAATCATAACATTCTGGCAGTTATTGGGAAAATTTTGAAAAAAATAAATGAAAATATTTGTCACTCAGTTTGAAAAGTATTTAGATGCTCTTTTCTTTCTTGTTTGAAACTGTTTTAATTCACTGAACAGGTACATAAGATTATAGTTTTAAAGAACAAAAATAGAAAATATAGATGTTTTGAAAATAATTACAAATATAACAAATGATTGAATTTTTCATTCTGGTTCTCTTGATAGGAAGATAAGTGTCTCTTCATATTTTGAATAGATGTATAGAACTTATTTCTGGTGTATAAGAAAAGAAAAAAAATCATTGATTAGCTACTATAAGTTGTTATTACATTTGATACAACTTTTTTTCTTTCTTTAAAGGTTCCAGGAGCATGTGAAAAAGCACCTACCAAGTGAAGTTGTTGGTGTGGATGAATTCCTAAGTTTACGGCGATCTGTTCTAACCGAGTTGAATCGCTCAGATATTGAAACTCCAGATGAAGCCCCCCCAGGTGTGGAGGCAGCCCCTGGGGACGAACAAGTGGGGACAAACGTGGTAAGATTGTTCCATTTAGAGAGTAGTTTTTAGTCTTGCTTATTGATTTTGATTTGCAGTGTAACTCTTAAAAAATTATGGTCACGTTCATTACTTTATGGAATCTAAATACATTCAGTATTCATCACTTGTACAAGTTTACTTCTTGAAATAGCAAGTGGTAGTTCATTGAACTCAAGTGGTTTCAAAGATTCCTTAAATACATTCGGCTCACTCAATAGTATCATAGGTGCTGTGCTGGATGACTTCAAAGTTACGAAAATGATTTCAGGATGAAGAGACCAAAGCTCTTCAGAAAAGTATCATATCTGCACGTCAGAAGATTCACGAAGCAAATGTTGTTGAAGCAAAGGCATTGTGGAGTTATGAGGATGCCATCAAGAGGCCGTATTTCCACGTGAAGCCACTAGAGAAGAGCCAGTTGACTGCCTGGAGGAATTACCTGGACTATGAAATTAAGCAAGGAAAATCGTCAAGAGTCCGAGTCCTGTTTGAAAGATGCCTCATTGCATGTGCCTTGTATGAGGAATTCTGGATGAGGGTAAGTATTTTCTTCAGAATCACAGACAAATATTTAAAATGATACTTTTAATTTTCGAATATGTTAAATGTAGACGGAACTGTCTTCATTTATGACCGTAATGAATATAAGTATTAAAGTAGCACATGGTGTTAGGCCTGTGCATTTTGAAATAACCTAGTGCTCTGTCCAGGCAGAGAATGGGTTAAGGAGGTATGTTTTTGAGATATTCTGGTAATCTAATATTTATTTTTGCAGTACATAAGGTACCTGGAAGAATCAGGAGCCCCAGAAAGTGAAGTTCGTGCCATCTATCAAAGGGCGTGTCACATTCATCTTAGGGACAAGTTCAGACCACATCTCTCTTGGGCAGCTTTTGAAGAAGAGAAAGGTAAGGACATGCATCATACTTCTTGTAGAGAAGAAAGTATCTCAAGAAAACTATAATATTTTGATTTTAAGAAAAGCAAGAAAACTGATGTAGGTCAGGTACATTTGTACCAAGTGATGGCCTATGCCGTCATTGTGATATTTTGCACCCTTTGTCGTAGAACGTCATGATGTCTCCCTCAAATCGGATGTATTACATTGATACATATGCTCATAGTAACAGGAGTTCCTTAGTATACACACATTTTTATTCACTCTTGAAAATGTTTATATATGTATATATGTATGTATGCATATGCATGTATGCACATGTATGTTTGTACATGTATGTATGTATGCATATGCATGAACATGTATATGTATATGTATGTATATATATGTATATATGTGTATATGTATGTATATATGTGTGTATGTATATATATTTATATGTTTGTTTATATATATATGTATGTGTATATATATGTATATATATATATATATATATATATATATATATATATATATATATATATATATATATATATATATATAAATAGATATATAGTTTATATATACATACATATATATATCATATATATATATAATGTAATGATATATATGATATGTATGTATATATTATATGTACGTTTATATATATATATATATATATATATATATATATATATATATATATATATATATATATATATATATATATATATATATATATATATATATATATATAATTTGGAAAGTGAACAGAGGAGAGGAATAACAATCTAAATACTTTTTTTTTCTTTCTTTAACATGTTAGAACATATTCCGATGGTATAATTAGGGAGAATTATTTAGTGTCTTTTATTCCCATTAAGGGTATAGTGACAGAAACAGAAAAAGAAAAGGCATCTCATTATTAACTTTCAGTAGATTAATGAAAATATACATTAGATTACTTTAGTAAGTTGAATCCTGGAATTAATATTTTTGTCCTTCATTTTGCATTGGCTGTGGACGTATCTGCTGACATGTTAGTAAAATAATATTCCTCCGTAGGTGATGGAGACCGAGCCCTTGAGATCCTGGAAGATATACAGACAAGAGTCCCTGGCAGTTTGGAGGCTTGGATGCAGGCCGCTGGAGTCGAGCGTCGTAGGGGCAATCTGGAAGCTACAAAAGAAATATTTGACCGCTGTCTGGCAATCTGCCAAGAAAGGGAGGATAAAAATGCACATTCGCATGTATCGCTCAAGTATGCGAGGTTCCACACTTTGGTAAGTATTTAATCTATATTTGTTTGGGCATTACTACTTTACCATTGAATGTAACCTTGCTTGTCTTAATTATCATGTAAAAGATCTTTTTTTGCCTACAGGCAGTGTACAAGCGGTGAGTGAAATGGGCAAAATCTGAAATTTGTAGCAAGAAAAAAAAAAAAAGACATTTTATATATGTCAAATGGATGGTACCCTTAAATCTTACAATGTTATCTTTGGAAGAAACTGTTTCAGGATCAGTCCTTGATTATTGTCCCATGAGGACTTTGGAGTCACTGACGTTAAACTAGTATGGTGTCCTGTGTGTCTTGACAGCCTTAGAACCCCATCTTCCTTAGGATATATTCATCATTAAGGTGTTAAAGCATAGTATGTTATGTTACTGAGGGTAGTTATAAGCAGGTAGTACCTCTGTCATTGAACTCTATAATGAGGAAAAACAAGATAAAATTATTTTCCCTCGTTTTTTCCTTGAGCTTAACCCATTCACGCTGGGGCCATTCCGGCTTTGCACGGTCGCTATACCGAGGTTTTCGAACGCATCATCCGAACGCTTCGAGATTCTCGGGCGCACGTGCCGCAAGCCTGGGCTGCCCGCTCGCTCACCCCGAGCGCCGGCCTTGGCCAGATATCTCGTCGGCGGCGTCGGACGCGAAAACTACGAAACGTGTCAGCACGTCATCCGGCGTGAGTGGGTTAAAGGATCTGAAACACATTGTTACCATGGGTAGAAGAGTAGAATTTAAAATTAATATTTGATACTAATAATGAAACTGAATGAGATATACAAATCATGACTGAAGAAAGGGGTCATGGTCAGCTGCCAACTAGGATTTTTATTGAAATGACATGGTGCTGCCTGTTCTTTACCTCCTTGATGTTACTCAGGCTACACAAATATTCAGTGCCTAGTTAACGTGACGAGTTTACCTCCCAGACCTACGAAAGGTAGCTTTAGCATTTTGAAGCATTAACCCCTCTGTGATGAGCATCACTTTACACTGCATTTTAATTTGTTCAAATTACAGGCTAGTTATTCCCCTAGTTGTGTAATTAAGGAATTATAACGTAATTGTATTATATGTAAGGCTAATTAGCATCTCATTGCTAATATACCTTTTTTATATTCAGATATTATATCAACTACATAGAAAATAATAGAAAACAACATCTGCACTTGTCCTGCTGAGCCGAGAAAATCTGATGTGCCTATCTTGGAATGTTTGATTTTTGTAGGGTGTGAAATGGGGAAATATAAGGCCAAAATATATTGTATGTGACAGCTATTGTATGTGATAGTATGTAATACTTTGATTTGTTCTTGATCTTGGATATTTTTTTTTTTTTTTTTTAGAAATAAGGACACCTGGATATTTTTCAAAAGGTTGTAGGTTAATGAATAAGTTTTAAAGACTTCTTTTATGGTTAGATCTTATGGTATGATCATCAAAGTACAATGTACAATATGAACGTCAGTGATATCAGAACAGTGAAATGGAAGCTATTTGCAATAAGTCTGAGATTCATGACCGTTACTTGTAATACTGACATTGCTATTGATTAGAGGTACATTAATAACCACTATCTCCCATTCACTCTTATCTATATGTAGTTATTTCAGTTTCTTTTTTAATTTTGCTGTAGTGACTAATGAATCTTTTTTTTTTTCTTTTCAGTTCTGTTCTGATACAGACAAAGGGGTTGAGGTCCTCAGAGAAGCCCTCGAATATAATAAGGTAAGCTTTAAAGCTGCCCTGCTAGCTTGAAATGTACTTGTGTATTTGTTGCTAATTTGTCAAAAATGGGAAAAAAATATTTTTGTTCATGTTAACCTTTTTTTCTGTTGCAGAATAACAGCAATGTGTTGCTAGCACTGGTGGATCAGGCTCTTCTGTGTCAGCCTCCCAAATTTACTGTGGCAGCAGAAATCTTAAAAGAGGGGCTTGATTCCTCTCAACAACCTGGAACTAGACTCATGTTTGCACACAGATACTTCCACTTCATGTCTGAATGTGGACAGGAGACAGACAGGTAAAAATCATGCTCATGAGATTCATTTCTTGGTACAACACTAGTCTAATAATGCACATGCAATATAGCAAATGTATTTAGTTAGGCATTGATATTATTTTTGTTTGATATAATCAAGTGATTATTGCTAATTGTTTAATTATTGCAGTACGCTGGTTAAGTTTTTACTTTGTATAATTATGTCAGCATGAGTATAGGCTTTCCATTTGGTTTCATGATTTTTTGGTAAACGCTATTTGCCTTTTAGAAACTTTGAATACATATCAAGAATCCCCCAAAATGGCAAAATACTGGACATCAATTTGAGCATCCTTATATATTCAGTCACATTGAGTGCATTTTATTCATAATTGGTCTCATTTAGCGTGTTATACTATATACCAGGTGTTCAAGTGCATGCATTTCATAACTGTAGTGTAGAATTTATTCAGATAAGATTCCCTTTTACTTTTTTCAGTGTGACCAATGGCTTGCGTGTTCTGAGGGAAGTTCAGATGGAAGTGAGACAAATGGATGCCTGTGCATCAGAAACAGATACTGCTAGTAATACCAGCAAACAAGGAGATGCAGCAAGTGGGGGTATATCTGTGTAAGTACACAATGTTGAATGAGTTCATTTACTCTGTAGTAGCATAAGTACAATCAGTCTAAACCGTTTTCATTCTTATATTTTATTAACCCTTGAGCTATTTTGACTTATGATGAAAACATCAGAATGGGCTTATTCACAGAGATTAGATGAATGTAGCCTGTATGGGAAAATGCTGTATATATGATGTTAAAACATTTGAAGTGCTATGATATATTGTGTGGGTATACACCAAATAGCAATGAAAAATAGATTATGAATGCAGAAATGGTGCTTCTATTACTAGACTGGGCATATGTAACTGATTAAGTGGCCATTGTTGAATCAGTGCTCTAATTTAGTTTAAAGAGATGTTCATCTGATTGTCTGTATTGCAGAATTGAGTCCCGACGGGAGAAGAGAGGGAGCCAGGAGAAGACCAGTCCCAGTCCTGTCAATGGCACAACAGGAACCACACAGCAACAACAGGCTGTTAACACAAATTACCAGGGCTACCAGCAGGCAGGATATGGTGGCTATAACCAGGGCTATGCACAGGGCTATGGAGCCTCGCATTACCAAGGATGGGGTTACCCAGCTCAACAGGGTGGTTATGGTTATGGACAGCAAGGTTGGGGTGCCTACGGAAGTTATTACGGCCAGAGATAAGAATGAAGTCATTCTTTTATTTTTACTCCTTTTAAGTGATTCACAGATATAAGTAATCCTCCATGTGTAAAGCATGAATGTATATTGGAATGCTTTGTTAACAGGATTTCCAAGTTGTCTAGGAGATTGCATTACTTTTGTTGTATGGTGAGTAATGATAAAGTCCTTGATATTCACTTAAGCCTTTCAAGTTTAGATATTTGTAATATGTCTCATTATGATGAAATTGGTTAATATGTTGTGAATGTACTGTTGAATATGTATGTCATGGTCATTTAGTAATACTGTGGATAAATGTTATTGCAGATATTTGTCTACACGAGACCATTCAAACCGGAGAAACTAAATGAAGTCTTGAAATTGAAAATCCCGTCTATAGCGAGTTTGATTAAGCTATAAGATACAGTTGCCTAGTACTATATTTAAGAAATATTATGTGCAGAACTTTAGAAACTTTTGTGAACCAAGGGAAGGGAAGTATGTAGCAAGTTCGTTTCAGTGCTGGGTAAAATGTATAACATAGGGTCGTAGGCCTCCCAATTTTTAAATTTTAAGAAAATTTGCTTGTATACAAAAAAATCCTGCACGAGAAATTAAAGAATGTTTACATACAGATTTTGTACAGATTTTACTTTTTTGAAAGTTAACCAATAAAGAATAAGAAATATCTTTGAAAATTGAGACTGGTATTGTAATTTGAAAAATCCTTTTTTTTGTCTTTTGTAGAAGAATATATTTCATTGCTAGATGTGTATATACCAATTTGGTATAGAGTTTTCAAGTTAAATGGCTTTTATACCTTATTTTTACAGTAAGCTTCTTTTTACTTTGTTCTACAGCTAGTAGAGACCAATGAAGTAAACAGTAAGAACATTTATGGTTCAGAATATTTTATTTTCTCATAAGGATTCCCTTCTAAAGTGTAGAAAATGACAGAAATGAGTAAATGATAGAACTGACAGTGAATATTTTTATAGTTGCCATATGAATATAAATTTACTAAAATCCATGTTCATAAAACCAAATATGAAACTAATTTCTCGTCTGTGTCCCAAGTTAGTCTTACTTTTATCACTTTGCAGTTGACAATCATATCCATGTGTATGTCACTTAGGTGAACTGATATGCCAAACAGTCGTTTACTCATGAAATGTTTTGAAACATTTTGAGCCACATATTAAATTGAATTGATTATGTCTTGTTTTATTAAACATAAGAGCTTAGTGTTACTTAGAGTGATTTAAAAAACATTGGTAAGTCAAGTAAATGTATATGTGTCAATTCCCCACAAATTCCTTGCAGGAAATGTTCTGTTGCAGATATTAGTGGAACACAAAAGGAAAAAGATCCTAGTTGATACATTTTTTATTGTCTTTGAAACTGGAAATTATAGACTTTAATGATAACTAATATTAATGACAGATTGCAAGCACCACAGTATATGAAACTTGATTATAGCAGGACAGCTATTTACATCTCTGAACACAATACTTTGGAGAAACTTCAAATGGAGTTTTTGACACTACTCTCTACAAGCCTGAAGTTATAGTGCATACAGTAGCTGTAACATAACTATCGTGTCATTTCAGTTTAAAGAGTCCAGATATTTAGTTGAACAACCCTAAAAATAATTACCTCTATCATATTTGGTTAGTTATTAGTTATGTCCTTTATTAATGATTCGAATGCTACAAGCCAGCAGTGGAGTGTTGAGAAAATGTGGTTTAGTATATGGTTTCATTGAAATACCAGTATGACTGTAATAAGAGGCAAGACCAAAATAAAAATACGGTATATATTATATATGGAGAAAGGTGTATTATAATCTACATTTGATATTTAAAAATCTACGTTATTATCGAGGTTGACAAAAGATTTTACCGGTGGCGTATGATACATTTAATAAACCAAATAAAATGGTGTCTTTACCTGTTAACTTATTAGCCTTCACAAACAAACAAACAAATGCCATAATCAGTCAGTCAGTCACTCTGCTCGCTTGCTCACTCACTCTTTGCTCACTCATTCACTCACTCCTTGCTCACTCACTCTTCACTCTCACTCACTCTCTCTTTGCTCGCTCACTCACTCACTCACTCCGTACATATAGAATATACACCCTCGCCCTGAACATACAGGAATTTTACGGGAGCTTCAAGATTCGAGATGAATTTAAATGAATTGCTACATTTGTACAGGAAAAGCCCTAAGTTGAAACTATGATATACCGAAACATTTATACACCTGTAGCACAGTTTCGTTAACAGTTGCGCCTTTCAATAGTATAACGGTTTTATAGATTTCAATATCCACCAGAACGAATGCAGATTACCAGTCAGTCTAGGCGGATATGTTAAAGTGATTCAAAATTTAGAAGTATAAGATGAATAAGTCAATATTTACAATTACATCACTCATTTGTTGTAACAATATGTAGGTCTTTTATTTAGCCGTTATAACCCCATTAAACGCATTCTGGACACGAGTCGATAGTTTTGGCACCAGTTTACATACAGTATAAAAACGCCATCTTTAACCCATTTTATCTATTAGTGAATTGCTAATGTAGATCACCTCAAGGAGTTGGGACTGACCACTGTCGTGTGGAACAGGCTGGGAGAAAGAAAATTCCAAAATCAGACCAGATGCAAGTCTGACAACAACCAACTGCAGAAAGCTAAAAGGATGTGATATTGAAACCACAAATAGGCGAAGTTTGAACCAGAAAGAGAGCACAAGAGTAATTTCGATTAAACCAAATGCAGAATCTACGGGACAGAAACGTAGCACATCGCAAGAGTCTGTTCACGGAGAGAGAAAAAAGAAAGCAGAGGCGTCGGGCATGTTAGTCTGGCGGCGAGTATAAGGGCTCTGTCAGACGAGCGGGTTGGCCGCCGCGGGTGCAAAGCGGGTCAGCCGCCGCGGAACCGCTTTTGAAAGAGTTTAGGCGCTGTCAGACGAGCGGTTTTTGCCCGCTGGCGGTCAGGCCGCCTTTTCCATGTCACACGGGTCGACCCGGCCGCTACTAAACCGCTGCGGTTTACTAGCGGCCGACCCGCCTGTGTGACATGGTAAAGGCGGCTACCGCTTCAGTTCAAGACTTGCCGTTGCAGCGAAAGGTTGTGTTAAAAAATGAGCTTAGAACATCCCAAATGGTAGGACACAGCTCTATTTCGCATATAAACTTTTCAGTATCGAACATAGTTGCTCACAACACAGCCACGTATTCCCTCTCCTGTGGTTCAGCCAGCACTGGCGGCCGCGGCGGGTAAACCTCTCGTCTGACATAGCCAGGCGGGTTGGCCGCGGCGGTTTCAAGTGGGGAAATGCGTCTCACCCGCCGCGGTCAGGCGGGTAGACCGCCCGTGTGACATCAGCCAGCGTTTTACATAGGAATCAATATAAACTCTTTCAAAAGCGGTTCCGCGGCGGCTGACCCGCCTTGCACCCGCGGCGGCCAACCCGCTCGTCTGACTGAGCCCTTTATATTGATTCCTATGTAAAACGCTGGCTGATGTCACACGGGCGGTCTACCCGCCTGACCGCGGCGGGTGAGACGCATTTCCCCACTTGAAACCGCCGCGGCCAGCCCGCCTGGCTATGTCAGACGAGAGGTTTACCCGCCGCGGCCGCCAGTGCTGGCTGAACCACAGGAGAGGGAATACGTGGCTGTGTTGTGAGCAACTATGTTCGATACTGAAAAGTTTATATGCGAAATAGAGCTGCGTCCTACCATTTGGGATGTGAGCTCGAAATCTTAAGCTCATTTTTTAACACAACCTTTCGCTGCAAAGGCAAGTCTTGAACTGAAGCGGCAGCCGCCTTTACCATGTGACACGGGCGGGTCGGCCGCTAGTAAACCGCAGCGGTTTAGTAGCGGCCGACCCGCCCGTGTGACATGGTAAAGGCGGCCTGACCGCCAGCGGGCAAAAACCGCTCGTCTGACAGTAGCCTAAAGGTGTTTTAGATGGATAGGATAGCTGAAAGGGTCGTGGAGAGAATTCATACACAACGTAAACTTGATAGCTCAGATAAAAGAAAGAATGAGGTCCTGGGACATATGAGACGAGAGGAGTAGGACGACATCTGTTTCACAGGACGAATTAAGGGGAGTAGAGCGAGAGGACGAAAGAAGGAAAGAAAGAAAGAAAAAAATGGAAGGCATGTCGAGGAAGTGTGGGGCATTGGAGCGAAGGCAGGAGAGTCATCCCATGGTCAACAGCGACTAAAAAGGCACGGTGCACATGGAATGAAATAGAACATCCATTAACTTACTATTACCTTCATTTAGTATACATTATTTACTTATCTTCTATATCATTTTATTCATTCATATTAATCTTATTATTATTAATTTTATTTTCTACTATATATATATTTTTTTTTCTTTAGTTTTTCCTTTTTTTATCAAATGAGACGCAGTGATTCCTGCCATCAGAGCGCGATCCGTACATTGAAAACCACTGGTCTATAAGAGTGCTTGGTTATCGTCAGTTTATTCGACCAGGAAATTACTCCCGCAGTATACACAGAGAGCTAAACATGAATTCTTGATACACCGATTTCACAATCAACAAAACCAAATTTTCCCGATGGAGGCTGATTCACACTAAGCCGTTTTACGGGCGTCTTTTCCGTCAGATCAGCTACAGGGTCGATCTTTTAGTGACGTGACACTTATCCATTTAGTCGGGGAACATTTTGTAATCGCAGACACGGGCCTGTTTACGTGGACAAGTTATAGCTGATTTAACACGGTCGTTCTTACGGCGATCATCGTTACATTGTTTATATGGCACAAGTTTCGTCCAAAACTGACGGTAAAAATACCATGAAAGTCACGTTATAAACACCTTCATCGATGCAGAAAACACCGTTCTGGGTTGCAAGAACACGCGAGGTGTCGACGACCCCGTAACTTGTTATATGAATCCGGCCCCTGGTTTGCAGAAAATGCAGGATTCAACGTTTGTCATTCTGTAATGTAAGTGTATCTGTGCGTAACTTTCCTTCTTAACACATAATTTAATCACTCATGTTTTTCATTATTTTATGCACAAGGCCAGGACACTGATTTATATAAAAAAAGGTCCAGATCGAGCTTCTATTGTTTAGTTTTGGAAACAACATATACGTATGTCAGCCATCTCGGTGAGGCCACTTAGCTGTGAGACCTCTACGGGGCAATTACTATGGCAGTACCAATTGCACGATGACGCCAGCCTCACATCCCCGTGGTCAGCAGGTCGAGCCCCGTCCAAGTTCTTGAGTTTCTTCTGTCACCTGACGGTCACTGCCGTAGTTGGGCATCACGGTGGGTAAGAACCAGACTCAGATCGAGTCAGCACTCGTTGGCACTCTCTCTTACGAGTCAGCACACGCTAACACAGGCGGGCTCGCCTTAGTGCATATATGCCCGGGGAAGTATCTGCTCCGCAAATCTAGCTTATCCTAATGCACACGATACAATTTGTACTCATAATATCTATGAGAACCTAGATCTCATGGATTACTAAGAACAAGTCAGATTTGCGGAGCAGATGCTTCGCCGGGATAATATACACTATAGCGAGCCCGCCTGTGTCAGCGAGTCAACGCTGACGAGCGTTGACTCAGTCTGAGCTTGGTCCTTACTAGGATGGACTTACTAACATGGTGCCCAACCACAGCAGTGACCGCCAGGCGACAGTGAATGGGCTCGATCTGCCGACTACGGGGATGTGAGGCCGGCGCGTTACCACTGCGCTATCTTGACGGCTCCGAGATTAATTAAACTTGGTTCCAAGATATATTTCTGTACATTCTACAGCACAAAAAGTTAAAGGATTATGGTCATAATAATTTTACACATATTAAAGAAGTTATTGTCACAGATACTAGAAAAAAATAAATATATAAGAAAATATTATAGAGTATTTCAAAGTAATAATTCATTTATCAGAGTAATCAAAACAAAATAAAAGCAGTTCTCAAAGAATATTGCAAATATTAGAAAGTATTATATACATTAGAAAGTATATTCTATTCGTTATCGTTACAGATATTAGAAAGTTTATGGTCATAATGATCGTACGTATAATAAAAAAGTAGAATTACAGATATAAAATTCAAGACAGGTCTGTGACAGTGCATTACGCTGAGCAAGGGTCTTCAAAGTACGGGTTGCGTACGGTACTGTGTCGCAAGCTCATGTTCAGTGGGTCGCCACAGAATAAAGATGATGATGATGATAATGATAATGATAACGATAATGATGATAGTGATAATAATGATAATAATGCTAATGCTAATAATAATAGTTGTGTTAATAATAGTAAAAATGATAAGAATGATAATGATAATGATAACAATCCATAAGTTGTCATAGATATGAGAGAGAGAGAGAGAGAGAGAGAGAGAGAGAGAG
>NW_028234417.1:10900392-10910392 GCF_977035675.1 Penaeus japonicus | reverse complement strand
GGTATCAATATAAGCAGTACCACAGCAATAGTAAAACAAAAACCATAATAATATTAATAGTAATAATGATAATAAAAATAACAACAATAAGAAAGCTAACTGATGAAGTGAGTAAACAACGAAACTCACTTCGTCAGTATCGAAGTCTAGTGCAAGACATGATCTCTAAAAGGGACGCAGTGGTAGGTGTCCTTAAGCTTATTGATACCCTCAGTGCCACAGTCAACACACTAGACAATACTTCTGTCGCTTCCAAACTCTGTGGTGCTCTACCAGACAAAATAGACAGTGAGTGGAAAGACCTCACTGATAAGTGTGAGACTACATCTAAATGGTGGCAGTCTGAAAAAAAGCAAAACGCCTTAAAAAAGTCTGCCACTACACACAACCCTCACATCATATCCCAGAACAGCCAGGGGAAATTGCAAGGCAGGCTAACAACAAATTGTCACGCACTACTGTTCCACTAGTACGAAGGACTGGAAATAAGAGGGATACTAAAGCCCCAAAGCGAGGCAACTGGCCATCACAGCCAAAACCAATACCAATTCAAAGGGGTGCCAACCATACCAGGGACCCTAAACCCTTTTGTTCTATTTGTGGAGGACGGAGACACTCCTCAGAGAACTGCAGGCGTAAATTGCAGTGTCAGTTTTGTGACAGAAAAGGACACCCAGAACATAACTGTCGGTAAAAGAGGAACTTTGAGAGACAAGAACTGTTAGTGAAGTCCCTTGTAACTTCACAGACAAAAATTCTGCTCTCCTTCATTTCTTCCAAAACCATCTATCATTGCAACCACAGGTATACAGCTGATTAGCAGAACCCCTGTTCAGGAAACGTACAATCAACAACCGTTCACTTCTCCTGGATTCATAGGAAGTCATCAACAGCAATATTTTATATCATGAATAAAAGAAAACTTAAGATGCTATCTGTTAACCTCTGTGGCTGCTTAACAAACATTGGAGACCTAACACATGGATATATTAACAGATTCAAACCTGATATTGTTGCAACTGTGGAAACATTTTAAAATGACTCTGTTGCTCAAAATTATGGACGGGACAGACAACTCCGCCAAGGGGGAGGAGTAGCAGTCTGTTTTCACAGCTCTCTCCACATCCCAAAACTTGATCTTCCAATGCCAGATCATCTTGAGATGATGTTTTTTAAACTGCATCTGCTGGATAATTACGTAGATTTCCCTACACATACTTCAGGGTCATCTCTGGATCCAGTTGTGACAGACTTCACAAGTCAGCTGGTCTCTTGCTGACCTGTAGGATATGTTGGTTCATCTGATCATCTTGCAGTATTTAAAAACATAACCTGTGACCTAGAGTGTCAAAAGAAATCACAAGGACAACATGGATTTGGGACCATGCAAATTGGTCTGCCATCCATAATACTCTAGAGAAAGCTGATTGGGACACTTTGCTAATTGGTGACCTCGATGCTAAGGTACAGGCATTAACAGATCACATCTTGTCTCTTCAACATCAGTATGTTCCCCACAGAAGTTTTGTCAGCAAAGCTACTGACCAGCCATGGTTTGGTTATCGCTGCCGAATTGCTTCTGATGCCAAGTACAAGGCATGGCAAACATACAAGAGGCACCCCACACCCACCCCACAGAGGATATTCGTCAGAAGATGCAGACAAGGGGTGTAGGCAGCAAATTTTGGTGGTCTCTTGTCAAAGATCAACAGGGTTTTTCGAGAGTAGAGGACATTCCACCTCTTAAATACCAGAATGGGACATTTGCTGTCAAAAGTTCTGAGAAAGCCGATATCTTAGCAGAACATTTTGCCAACAAAATGCAGGTGCCAGACCCCAGCCGTCCAGCACCTGTCCTGCTAAAACGAACATCCCACCGTCTTCAAGATATACAGTAAATGTCACCCAACATATGGTGAAATGTATCTTAAAGGAAGTGGACACAAACAAATCTTCAGGGCCTGACAACATCAATCCATATTTCCTAAAGCAATGCGCAAATGAGTTGGCTCTCCCTCTGTCAATTCTTTTCCAAGAGTTCATTGCTTAAGGCAAATGGCCTAAACTTTGGAAGAAGGCGAGGGTGGTTCCCATACATAAAAAGAAGGAACGCTGTGAAGTGGGAAACTACCGACCTGTATCACTTCTTTCCAACATTGGAAATAATAGAGATAATTATCTCTAGGGAATGACCCAATTTACAGACCATGTCTTCTCACGAAAGGCAGTTTGGCTTCAGAAAAGGGTTCGCACGTCAGCAGAGACCTTCTCCAGCAGATCCTTCCATCTACTGGCACAAAGTCTAGATGATCAGTGCATCACTGCCTTATTGCACTTGACATGATGGGGCCTTGATGGGTTTGACTTGGATGGTCTTCTGGCAAGTGCAAAGAAATGGGATAAATGGTAGGCTACTTAAACTGCTGGCGAAACTATCTTCGAGGTGTTTCCTAACATGTAGCGTTAGGCGCGCAACGTCTCAGGAGTTTCCCATTGGCGGCAAGTGTTCCACAGGGTAGTGTTCTAGGTCCTATTTGTGGAATATTTACGTTAATGACCTACTTGATCTTGTCAGAATCATATGCTTATGCAATGATTGCACTATATTACTTCTCCTATGACAAGAACCAGTTAATGAAGTTGAAAGAGTTAATGCAGGCAGCATTTAACAGATATCCGTAGGGAAACTATGGCAATCACGTTTGCTGCAGGGAAAACTCAAATGATGCGCTAGATCAGATAAAACAATGCTTACTCAAGCCACTCAATGAACGACATTCGTGATAGAAGAGCCCGTAAAGATATACTGGCATCCTTGGGAATAGTTTGACAAAGGAAGGAATGGAATTTCAAAAGCATATTAAGGATCTGCCAGAAAGGTGCAGGGAAGCTTGCAGCATTGTGGCGAATAGCTCCTCTCCTTGATGCAAAAGGATGCAGGATTCTCTACAACTCACAGGTGCGACCCTGCTTTGAATACTCTCCCCTCACTTGGATGGCCTGTACTCCATCCTATCTACAACCTCTGCAGAAGTTAGATCATCGTGCTCGTCGGTTGATAAACAGAATTCTTCTATCTTTAAGGTTGATAAACAACTGTACAACTGAAAACGTCCCAACCCAGCCTTCAGCATCATTACAACATAGGAGAGATGTAGCTGGCCTCACAGTACTCTGCTAAGCCACTTTTGAAGAGAACCCATGGCTGAGACCACTGCGAGCTAAGGTGAAAACATCAACTTATAGCATAAGTCAAGCTGCTTGTGAGTTCAGCGTAAAGGTACCGAGATCCAGGACATCCCTGCACCAGCCATCGTTCCTGCCTCACTTCACCCGTCTATGGAACAAGTTTGCTGATTCTCTGGACTTAACTTGTTTCAGACCGATACAGAGTATCAAACAAGCAGTAAATAACTGGTTACTATGCAACACTTAGCTCACACATATGTTTATGTTTTGTATTTACATAACCTTTATGTATGTGCATGTATGTTACATCACACTCCCTTTGATAACAGTGATAAGGTAAATATATGCATTTATGTAATATGTTTATGAAACTGAGATAGGTAGTTTTTAGCTTTTAGATAGGAATCATTAAACAATGCTTTCTTTAGGTTTGCATGCGTGCACGAGCATAGATATAATCTTGTACAGCTACCTTCATGTGAGGGTTTCACCGCGGCTACCAGTTGTGATGCCAGACACAGGGTTTGAAAATTACAGTTTTATTCCATAACGCAGATAGTCTGACGTTATGGTGCATGATAGATATATTGACTACAGCCCAATGGTCACAGCAATAAACAATATCACAACACGTATGAACAGGCGGGGAAATCAGGTGTCAACGGTAGCATAGTCGATTCCCAGTCTGTCGGTATGTTCCAAACATCCTGCTTATATGGACGGGGTTTGCATCCGCCGTCACCGAATCTTGTCCCCACTCGGGAAGGTGGTCTAGAATGTACGGGGCGTGGCAGTAAGCTCATTTTGAGGGTCTAAGGTACTTGGGAAGGCAGCCATGTGTGAAGTACCTATCAATCAATGTTGACCTGACCTAACCCGGCGATTGCCTCGCTGGCTAGGAGTGCAACCAGTCATATGATTAATGTATTTGATTTATTTGTATTCAATATCGTAGATAGCATTCTATATAATTCTCACACTTCATCACCATGTATTTGTGCTAAATAAAGTGTAAAAAAGAGAGAGAGAGAAGGATGGGCAGAGAGAGAGAGAGAAAGAGAGAAAGAGATAGATAGATAGATAGAGAGATGGACAGAGAGAAAGAATAGATAGATAGATTGAGAGAGAGAGACAGAGAAAGAGAGGAGAGAAAGAAAGAGAGGGAGAGAGAAAGAAAGAGAGAGAGAGAGGGAGAGAGAGATGGCTGGACAGAGAGATAGAGACAGATAGAGAGAGAGAGATGGGCAGAGAGAGAGTGTGAGAGAGAGAGAGAGAGAGAGTGAGAATTATATAGAATGCTATATACGATATTAAATACAAATGAATCATATGCAAATACCATACGTACATCACACTAGCGAGGCAATCGCCGGGTCAGGTCAGGTCAACTTTGATTGACAGCTAATTTGCTAATGCTTGCCATCCCAAAGACCTACACCCTCAAAACGAGTTTAATTACTCGATAGTCACACCTACTATATTCCAGACTGCCTTCCCGAGTAGCCGCCATGGGGACAAGATTCGGGGACGGCGGATGCAAACCCCGTCCATATAAGCAGGATGTTTGGAACATACCGATAGACCGGGAATCGACTACGCTACCGTTGACACCTGATTTCTCCGCCTGTGCATGTGTGTTGTGTTATTGTTTATTACTGTGATCATTGTGCTGTAGTGAATATCTCTACCGTGCACCATAACGTCAGACTATCTGCGTTATGGAATAAACCTGTAATGTTCAAACCCCGTGTCTGGCATCACTACCTATTTTGTGGTGGGTTGTTAATTATGATAGACTAAGACAACCCTCACAGAGAGAGAGAGAGGCAGACAGAGTGAGAGAGAGAGATGGGCAGAGAGAGGGAGAGAAAAAGAGAAAGAGAGAGAGAGTGAGAGACAGAGACAGAGACAGAGACAGAGACAGACAAAGTTAGAGACAGAGAGAGAGAGAAATGGAGATAGATAGAGAGAGAGAGGCAGATAGATAGATAGAGAGAGAGGTAGACTGAGAGAGAGAGATAGAGGCAGATATATATATATATATATATATATATATATATATATATATATATATATATATATATATATATATAGAGAGAGAGAGAGAGAGAGAGAGAGAGAGAGAGAGGCAGATAGAAAGAGAGTGAGAGAGAGAAAGATTGATATATATATATATATATATTATATATATATATATATTATATATATATATATAAGATAGAGAGAGAGAGAGAGAGAGAGAGAGAGGCAGACAGAGTGAGAGAGGCAGACTGAGAGAGAGAGATGGGCAGAGAGAGGGAGAGAAAAAGAGAGAGAGAGAGAGAGAGAAAGAGAGAGAGAGTGAGAGATAGAGACAGAGACAGACAAAGACAGAGATAGAGAGAGACAGAGACATACAAAGACAGAGATAGAGAGAGACAGAGACAGACAGAGACCGAGAGAGAGAAACAGAGACAGAAAGAGAGAAGAAGAAGAGAGAGATAGATAGAGAGAGTGAGAGCGAGAGAAAGAGAGAGAGAGACAGGGAGAGAGAAAAAGAGAGAGAAAGAGATTGAGAGAGAAGAAGAAGAAGAAGAAGAGAGAGAGAGATGGGGATAGAGATAGAGAGAAACAGAGAGACAGACATAGAAGAGAGATAAAGAGATTGAGAGAGAGTAGAAAAAGAAGAAGAAGAAGAAAAAGAAAAAGAAGAAAGAGAGAGATTGATAGATAGAGAAGAGAGAGAGAGAGAAAGAAAATAAGAAAGAGTGAGAGAGGCAGACAGAGTGAGAGAGAGAGAGAGAAAGACAGAAAGAGACAGAGACAGACAGAGAGAGAGAGACAGAGAGAGAGATTGAGAGAGAGAGGAACAGAGACAGAAAGAGAGAAGAAGAGAGAGAGATAGAGAGAGAGATGGGTAGAGAGAGGGAGAGAAAAAGAGAAAGAGAGAGAGAGAGATAGAAAGAGAGAGAGTGAGTGAGAGAGAGAGAGAGAGAGAAAGAGAGAGATTGAGAGAGAGAGAGAGATAGAGAAAAAAAAGAGAGAGAGAGAGAGATTGTGAAAGAGAGAGAGAGAGATGGGGAGAGATAAGGAGAGAAAAAGAAAAAGAGATAGAGAGATAGAGAGAGAGAGTGAGAGAAAGAGTGAGAGAGAGAGAAAGAGAGAGAGACAGGGAGAGGGAAGAAGAGAGAGAAAGTGATTGAGAGAGAGAAGAAGAAGAAGAAGAAGAAGAAGAAGAGAGAGATGGGGAGAGAGAGATAGGGATAGAGATAGAGAAAAACAGAGAGAGAGAGAGAGAGAGAGAGAGAGAGAGAGAGAGAGAGAGAGAGAGAGAGAGAGAGAGAGAGAGAGAGAGAGAGAGAGAGAGAGAGAGAGAGAGAAAGAAAGAGAGAGAGAGCGAGAGAGAAAGAGATATAGAGATAGAGAGAGGGAGGAGAGAAAAAGAGAGAGAAAGAGAGAGAGAGAGAGATGGGCAGAGAGAAAGAGAAAGAGATAGATAGATGGAGAGGGAGAGAAAGAGAGAGAGGAGAGAGAGAAAGAGAGAGAGAGGAGAGAGAGATGAGATAGAGAGAAAGAGAGAAGAGAGAGAGAGAAAGAGAGAGAGAGAGAGAGAGAGAGAGAGAGAGAGAGAGAGAGAGAGAGAGAGAGAGGAGAGAGAGAGAGAGAGAGAGAGAGAGAGAGAGAAAGAAACACAAAAACAAGAGGATTATTTTAACAATAATCCAGACACAGCAGGCTACTATTACCAAATTGGTTAAACAGCTCTCTGTGTTCTCTGGTTGATCTTCCTGCTACCATCATTTCTGCGCTGTTCCAGTGAAATCAAAGGCTGCAACTGCAAAGCCTGACAAGATCTGCGCAGAGTTCTCGAATCAAACTTTGGATTGGTGGAATCACACTCCTTTTGGAATAAAGAATACTGTTCAAAAAATTAATCCCACCAGCCGAGAGCCCCGTCAGCAGAAACAGGGAGGAACGAGGGCGCAGCAGAAGAAGAGGCCAGTTCCTCCAGTGTGCTCTCATTGCAAACGGCGGGGACACAGTGATCAGAACTGCCGTAACAAAACTTCCTGCGACTTTTGCAAAACAATAGGTCATACTCTTAGCAGCTGCAGGTGTAAGGCTTCAGTAGAAAAGGCTGAACTGCTCGAAAGAGAAGTGAAGAGTTTGATGTCAGAATACCGAAAGTCTCAAACACAGAGAACAGCAGCTCATCCTCAACTTCTACTCCCATCTCCGCATCAGCAGCGATACTTCTTTCCACCCCCGCACTGGACCGCACTGGACCGCTCAACAGCTCGGTGCCCCTTCTTGGTCACACCCTAATTCTAACAGCTACCAAGTGCCACTGTACTAAATGACTGAACTGACTCCTACCGCTCAGGCTCTTCCAAGAAACACCCAGCGACACCTCAAAGTTCTTTCTGCTAATGTCAGAGGCCTTCGGACCAATATTGAGAAGACTCACATTGCCATCAATACAAATGCCGACATAATAGTGGCTACTGAAACCTATATGAATGCAAAGGTAGAACCTGCATTCGGCAGGATAAGAGGCTACTCAACCTTGATAAAGAAGAGACAGGAAAGGAAAGAATTTCGGAGGTGTAGCCGTATGTTATAAAGAGAGCCTACAAATACAGTCATTAACATTTGACCTGCCAGACTGGCTAGAAGCCATGTTTTTCAAGGTCATGCTGAAATCTAATGAGTCTTTACTACTATGTGCACATTACAGGCCGCAATGGCAAGGCAGGACACCGATGGACTTCCTAACGGAAAGCTTGGATGATCTGCAGGCTCGGAACAACTGTCAGCACCTCTCTGAGGACGCTATCTCCTGGGACATCAGATCATTTTGCAGTTATCTCACATCTCTGTCTTGTCCCTGCAGGTGACGAAAGCAGGCAAAGCAAAATCTGGCTCTGGAACCATGCCAACTGGTCAGGCATGAAGGCAGAACTTGTCACTAGACTGGGATGTTCTTCTGGCACGGAATGCAAATGACAAGGCTTCCCTTCTCACCAATCTTCTCACCACACTTCAGGTAAATATGTCCCGTCCCGGACATGCATCACAAAACCAGGGGACCAAGCCTGGTTCGGTTACAGATGCCATTTAGCCTCCAATAGAAATACAGACTGTGGAAACGATACAAATCAAATCCAACAAGACATTACAGAACTCTATACAAAAATGCCTGTAGAGAAATGACAGCCACCTATAAATGGGCTCGTGACAGATGGCAAGAGGACACAAAGAGAAAATTGTCAAGTCTAGGAGCAGGCAGCAAAGAGTGGTGGTCACTTGTCAAGGAGCACCAAGGAGAAACTCGGGAGTCCATGATACCCCCGCTAAACAAAGGCGATGGTACAACCGCTAAAAGCAACCAGGAAAGAGCCGACCTTCTCGGAAGAATATTCAGCAGAAAAATAACTGTCAACAGGACACCTCCAGAGTTACCCTTGATGTGCCATGAAGCACTCTCTAGTTTTCAGGTGTGCCACACCAGAACGAAAAAGACCCTTCTAAGTATTGATACAAAGAAAGCACCAGGTTCAGACAATGTCAGCCCACACACTCTACGCAGAGTTATCCCCACCCTTATCTTCACTCTTCCAGTCTTGTATTGAAGAAAATTGCTGGCCCACCATCTGGAAGGAAGCAAGAGTGATTCCTCTTCATAAGAAGCAATCCAAGGCTAATCCCGAAAACTATCGGCCCATTTCCCTCTTGCCATGTATCAGCAAGGTATTTGAAAAGATAATTGCTGAACAGCTCATGGAACATTTGGAAAACCACAATCTAATTTCCATCAGACAGTTTGGTTTCCGATCATACCGTTCAGCTGCTGACCTTCTATTACTACTTACTAAAAAATGCCAAGACGCACTAGATAACAGTCAAGATACTCTGGTAATAGCACTCGACATCGCCGGCGCCTTCGATAGAGTGTGGCACAAAGGACGCTTCACTAAACTGCAAGCCAGAGGCATAAGCAATAATTTTCTGGGGTTATTCGATAACTACCTCACTGGAAGATCACTAGAAGTAGTCGTCGGTGGTCAATCGTCCCAGAAGTATCCAGTAGAGGCATCAGCACCACAAGGGTCCGTGCTTGGCCCAATCCTCTGGAACATTTACATCGATGATTTGCTCATGGAACATCCCGAAATTTCTGCGTATGCTGATGATTGCACTCTCTCCGTCTCATATAAACGCGAAAATCATGATGTCGTTGCAATTGATATGAATTCAAAGTTGCATGCAATCCAGGAATGGGGATCACAATGGCAAGTAAATTTTGCTACTAACAAGACACAAGCAATGGTTATATCCCGTTTTTCGGCTGCGCCAAACGTCATGAGTGGCAAAATTTCAATGAATAGTATTGCCCTTCCACTAGAGGATTCTATTTCAGTTCTTGGCGTGGACATAGACAATAGTCTAAGATTTAATAAGCACATTAGCCAGATCTGCAGGACAGCTTCTCTGAAAGGGACATCCCTCCGACGCATATTACAATTCTCACACTATACAAGTCCCAGATCAGACCTCATCTCGAGTATGCTTCACTGGCATGGTCCTCCGCGGCGCCCACCAACCTCAGTAGGCTGGGTAAAACAGAAAAACGGGCCCTCGGGCTTATCCAAGACGCAACCAATCCCTCTTGCATAGACTCGCTGGAACATCGTCGCGATGTCGGGGCTCTAGCAGTGCTCCACAAGGCTCAGGTGCAGCAGATGTCTCATCTATTTAGCCTCCGTCTTCCACCAATCGTTCGAGAGAGAAGTACGAGAACGGTACAATCTAGTCGACAGCTGGTGGATGT
>NW_028234417.1:10892892-10895392 GCF_977035675.1 Penaeus japonicus | reverse complement strand
CCAAAAATGTCATTCACAGAGCACGGCCTCCCTGTTGAGACATATGCTTTACCTTTTATCATCCGATTCGTTGATTTTATTTAAATTCAAGAAGTGAGCTTCCTGATCTGATTTGCATATACTGGGGACTATTGTAAGTTGAAGTAATGGTGGTATTGTGTTGGTATTAATTAGCCTGGGAGTGGAAAGTGACGATAAAAAAAATCTTCTTCCTGTCTTTTCCTATTTCTCTTGTTCTCTCGATATTTCCTTCCGCAGTATGTCTGATGTTCTCTCTGTCTCTTTCTATACTTAACAGTGAGCAAGAACTGTATAGTCTATCCTACGATTTGAAACAAGCACGCATAGCTTCTTACCCATGAACTTACTAATTTAAAATATAAAGATCATGATTATGGAAACACGAAGCTTCCCGCCGCCATGCACATCCCCAGAGGTCAAGTTCAAGGTCAAACTTTCTTTTAAACTCGGTATGCACAGTGATATTACATTTTTCTTCAAGGCAACTACAACAACCGCAATTTCTGCATCAACTTAAGAAGAAATACAATGCATTACAATGTATGAATGTGAAGTAAAAGGAACTTCCTACACTTTGCACAGGGCATCCTTTATCAGAGTCAAGCGGGCATGGCATTCAACACACGTCTGCTTGCGCGCAGAGGCAGAATCTTGGCTCGGATAGATGGACATCCAAAGCCATTGGCAGAGCAGGTTCGATAAGTCTGGATTATTGAACCTGCTTCATTAATGGCTCTGGACTCTTGTTCTGGTCTCCCTCTCCCATGGCTTTCTATGCCTCCTCCGTTTGGAAAATGACATTATTTCTGGCGCACGGACGACCACCGACGCGCACTCTCGCTCTGTTTTTACTCTCTCCGCCTTACGTACGAATTGTAAATCTGAAATAAGCAAACAAAGGAGAAATAGTTAATTATCATAGCGATAAAGGGGGGGGGGTTATTCTGATAGGCAAATAAATGAACTGGTAAATAAATAAATAAATAGATCATTCTTAAACATCATTATTTTCAAAGTTTAGGGAGACCCTTCTCTTCTGTACGAGTCCACATGATCGACAGGTAAGTGACATGTCAGAAGGCCGGGAACTGCTCTTCGGCAAAGGACAAATCTGGGTCCACCTCACCCAGATTACTCACGGGCCGCCCGACCACCTGCGACACCTCCTCACGCCCACCGCTGGCACCTCCCCGATTCCCAGGCTCCCCGCCCCGCATCCCACCGGAGCCCCAGCAGATGCAGGGCGAAGGAAGGAGTCCTGTGTGCCCTGTGGCGTATCGCATTACAGAGGAAAGCGTGGCAGAACGACATAGTATGGGTTACCATATCACCTGGCCGTTACTGAATTATACCCTCATCAAATGTCCTTTCCTCTCATAGGAAACCCGGACGGACTCCTTACTCGCAAATCCCAAATGCTGAAGGAGCAGCGAAGGGCTCAAACATCACCTGAATAAGCGAACCTGCTCCAAGGTTGCGAATCTGGCAACAGCAGCACCATCTTACAAGAAGATGATAAATTCAGGAGTCGGTTCAGTCCAGGCGGCGGAGTCACGGAGGCGGGACGCGGCGGCACGGACGCTCGAGGGGCCATTTACAGCTGCTCTGGATTACGTCGAAACTTTCATTCATAATTGTGAGACAGTGCTTAATGAACTGAAAAAAAAGCCCTCCGTGAACTGAATCCAAGATGAGGACCCTATTGATATTACTAGCCTGCTACTGCAGTTTCACACGCGCATTTAACAGGTCAGTCAGTATATGATTCATGTGGCAATGATTACTACGGCTCCTGTTACGTGGTAAGCAAAGTGTACCCAAGTGTCTCGTCTTATCGTTACGGTAGCCGTTACTGGCGGCGGCAGAGTGTCCTTTCACTTAATTTATGGGACGCGAAGCTGCCGGAACATTTACTCTGCTTCTGAATTATACGATGCAACTCCCAGGCCGAAGAGAACAGGAAAAATGAATAGTGTTATACTTGTGATATCATACCTATTCCGCGATCAGTAAACTTTGGGCACACACACATGAATATTCATACATACATACACACACACTCACACACACACACACACACACACGCACACACACACACACAGACACACAGACACAAACACACACACAAACACACAGACACACACACACACACACACACACACACACACACACACACACACACACACACATATATATATATATATATATATATATATATATATATATATATATATATATGTATGTATATATAAATGTATATGTAAATGTATATATATACATATATATATATATATATATATATATATATATATATATATGCATATATATATATGTATGTATGCGTGTATATGTATATATACAGTACATATGTATACATACATACATATATGTATATATATGTATATATATACGTATATATACATATATATATATATATATATATATATATATATATATATATATATATATATATATATAT
>NW_028234417.1:10872892-10877892 GCF_977035675.1 Penaeus japonicus | reverse complement strand
GTTCCGAATGTAGGTGGATAACAAACAACTTTCTAACCTCCATTCTGCGGTCTGGCTTTACTTCCCCCGCCGCCCGCTCGTGGCAAGGGCCGTGTTCTTTCCTCACTAGGCGGGGTAAAGTCCCTCATACACCGTAGGCTGACTGCTTGTCCTTTCCTCAGAGACGGCGCCAACGACGGCTTTCACGAGGCCATCGGCGAACTGATGTCCATGTCCATGTCGACGCCCAAGCATCTAGCCGAGATCGGTCTGCTGGAGGAGGTGCCAGAGAGCAAGGGTAAGGGCTGCTCGACCCCGCCTTTAAAAATCTCGTCTGTTTTTGTTGATTGTTCACGGTTGCTCTTGGGAGACAAGTTCGCCAAAGTTCACGAGAGATTTCGCTTTACGACTTAGGAATGATCAGTTGATGATGACCCCAAACCAGTCAAATCATGCTTAATGAGAGACGGCCATTCGCCGACAGAGCTGAGCATCAACTTCCTGATGCGGACGGCGCTGAAGAGCATCACCACGCTGCCGTTCCACCTCGTGAACGACCTCTGGAGATGGAGACTCTTCAGGGGCGAGTATGAGACCGACGAGGCCAATGCGGAGTTCTGGAAGCTTAAGTATGTTGGCAAGTACTGTGGACCGATTCCTGGGAAGTACAGAGGATTAATAAGCAAAGTCAGTCACGATGGGAGTAAAAAGAGAGACATATGCATGGTCATTCTCTAACAATAGATTTATTACCATTCTACTGTAGTTGAAGATTCAGTTCTTAATCCTTATAGACCTTAAGATATTTAATTGCATGTAATTGCATTGGCCTTCCAAAGCATTTAGAAATGCAGGATTCCAGTCCTACTCCCTTTAATGAAGCCGACACCTACCATACGTCCACATATGCCATGCAGCACCTTAGCGCAGGTGAATTGAGTTAGAAACTATAACTTTAAGATGCAAAGGTGAATAAAACACAAATGGAAATTGAGAATTAAGAACTCGGTGTCAGGCAACGTGAATAGGCGCACCTAGGATATGAACCTCTGCTCTGGGAATAGGATGCGGTTTGTTCTTCCTCTTCGTTGAAAGGTCATCGCAAGTGATATCCTTTGCTCTCTCACACAGGGAGCAGTATCTGGGCGTGGTGGCACCGGTGCCTCGGACCAAGGACGACCTTGACCCCGTCTCCATTTTCCACATCGCCACCGGATACGACATGATCCGATACTTCACGCGAACTGTGTTGCAGTTCCAGGTGCGTTCGCGCTCTCTCTCTCTCTCCCTCTCTCTCTCTCTCTCTCTCTCTTGTATATATCTCTCTCTCTCTCTCTCTTGTATATCTCTCTCTCTCTCTCTCTCTCTCTCTCTCTCTCTCTCTCTCTCTCTCTCTCTCTCTCTTGTATCTCTCTCTCTCTCTCTCTATCTCTCTTTGTCTCTCTGTTTCTCTGTTTCTCTCTCTCTCGTGTATCTCTCTCTCTCTTTCTCTCTCTCTCTGTCTCTGTCTCTGTCTCTGTCTCTCTGTTTCTCTGTTTCTCTCTCTCTGTGTTTCTCTGTTTCTCTCTTTCTCTGTTTCTCTCTCTCTCTCTCTCTCTCTCTCTCTCTCTCTCTCTCTCTCTCTCTCTCTCTCTCTCTCTCTCTCTCTCTCTCTCTCTCTTGTATATCTCTCTCTCTCTCTCTCTCTATCTCTCTCTGTCTCTCTGTTTCTCTCTCTGTGTGTTTCTCTGTTTCTCTCTCTCTGTGTTTCTCTATCTCTCGTGTATATCTCTCTCTCTCTATCTCTCTCTCTCTCTATCTCTCTCTGTCTCTCTGTTTCTCTCTCTGTGTGTTTCTCTGTTTCTCTCTCTCTGTGTTTCTCTATCTCTCGTGTATATCTCTCTCTCTCTATCTCTCACTCTCTGTCTCTGTCTCTGTCTCTGTCTCTCTGTTTCTCTGTTTCTCTCTCTCTCTGTCTCTCTCTCTCTCTCTCTCTCTCTCTCTCTCTCTCTCTCTCTCTCTCTCTCTCTCTCTCTCTCTCTCTCTCTCTCTCGCTCTCTTTCTCTCTCTCTATTAGTCCAGGAGTTTTTTTTCTGTGAAAGAAAGGGATGATGACACGTCCGCACCCATGGCTGTGGGACGCCGTCTAAGTGCTGCTTCCTTTGACAGTTCTTCGAGTCGCTGTGCAGGGCGGCGAACCACGAGGGGCCGCTGCACACCTGCGACTTCTACGGGTCGAAGGAGGCGGGAGACCTGCTCGCGTGAGTCACGACTCGAAACCTTCCCTTTCGCTCCGGAACTGTCTGTCTGAATGTGTCATTTGCTCGTCTGTGGTGTGTATATATATATATATATATATATATATATATATATATATATATATATATATATATATATACATATATATGTATGTGTGTGTGTGTGTGTGTGTGTGTGTGTGTGTGTGTGTATGTATATGTGTATGTGTGTGTGTGTGTGTGTTTGTGTGCGTATGTGTGTGTTTGTGTGAATCTCCTGATTGTGCTTGATATTGGTCATGGATTATAGCTGTCGCGGGGGGACCGCTGGGGGGCGTCCGGCCACGCCCCAGGGTTCCCCAACCAAGGCCCTCTGAAGCCTGCAGTCTCTCTCTCGACGCCCTCTAACGGCTCTCGGTGGTTCCGCCCGTAGGAAGATGCTGTCCCTGGGGGCGTCGCGGCCGTGGCAGGACGTGCTGGAGGTGATGACTGGCGAGAGGAGGATGACGTCGCGGCCGCTGCTAGACTACTTCCGGCCGCTGAAGGAGTGGCTGGAGGAGGACAACGCCAGGAGCGGCGACGGCGTCGGCTGGGGCGATTCCTGGAGACAGACGCCAGGTGTGTGTGTGTGGGGGGGGGGGGTTGCTCTCGAGGGCTGGGTAGTGGGGAGTGGAGGGGAGGGGGGGGCTCGCGTGGTCGGGAAGAGGCCTGCTGTCGCCTATTTGAGTAGCCCTATTGTAGTGGCAACAGTGGTAACTTTTAATGGCCCGAAAATCATGATTATTTTTATCATCATCCATTATAATAATGATGAGAATGAAAGTAATCATGAAGATGATAGTGATATTAGTGATAATCCTGATTTTATCAATTATGGCGAGAGTTATGATGCCAATGAGTTACAATGGCAATAATGATAACAGCAGCAAGAGCGGCAATATAAAACTAATGATGTCCATTGTGATAACACCAGTTGTAACGACATGAAAAGGATAGTGATTACAAACTCATGATAAAGCTAAACTTGTAATAACAATAACAATGATTGCGATGTTAATAGTAGCTTTAATGATGACAAGGTAATAACAGTGACAACAGTAATAGCAGTTGGCATTGTAATGAAGTTGCAGTAGTAGCAGTAACGATGCTCTTAACCCGCAGGTGTGTCTGCAGCGTCCCTCGCGGCGACGCCCTTCCGCCAAAGCCTCTGGGCCGTCCTGCTCCTGCCCCTTCTATGGCGCCCGTAGGAGGGGCGGCCTGGAGTGCCGGGTGTCCAGGAGGCCGAGGGCGTGTGGCTGGCTGGCCTCGACTCTGGCCTGTCCTTACGAGACCTTCTTCGGGTGGCGGTCTGGGCTCACGGGCTGAGTCTGCGGGCGCGTCTGCACTCCAGTCCCGCCCGCCACTTCGGCCAAAACGTCCAAACGAATTTTGATATTTGCGCCTTTGTATCACAACCCAATTTGGAGACTATTTGACCTCTCGGCAGGATTTGACAGAAATCCTTCGTCGAAATTCAAAATGAAACTTTTGGGGTTTTCCTGTTAATTAAACGTTGGAGTCGCGCGAGTCCCTGTGGCTCTGCGGGTCAGAATAATGCTATACAACGTGTACATATTTCGGACGGGAGAGACGATTTCGTTTTATATTAGTTGTTTTATATATTACATATTTATATTAACTTGGTGTATACAGTGTGATCATTTGAATAATGATGTTGCATTTTATGGGTTATCTTAATGATATTTCCATCACTGATTAATTTCCTGTGACTTTCCAAGTGCCATGTGTAAGCGAATCAATAAATCTTGAATCAACTACCGTCCTCGTTATAGGTTTACCAAGCAGTTTGTTGCAACGTCCGTGAAGCGAGATACTGCAACAGAATAAAAGGAACGGCAGAAAGCAGTCATGATCTGGGAACTTGGAGTGGAGTAACTCAGAGAAGGAAAACGCATGAAATTGTTTGAAAAAAAAACAGTATATTTGTCATAGTGTATCCAGTTTGCAACGTTTTATTTCGAGTCCAGAGCAAGTTGCATCGGATAAAGCAGCAGTAACTTCATTGGAAAATAAATCCATGATAATGTTAATCTTTATAGTAAGTTACATAAATACAAAAATACAACAACAAAAGATATCAAAACAGAATAAAAACAAAACATCATATGTACTTATATATACATTTATATGTGTATGTTTATATATATATATATATATATATATATAAAATATATATATAATATATATATATATTATATATATATATATATAATATATACACACACACACACACACACACACACACACACACACACACACACACACACACACACACACATATATATATATATATATATATATATATATATATATATGTGTGTGTGTGTGTGTGTGTGTGTATGTGTGTGTGTGTGTGTGTGTGTGTGTGTGTGTGTGTGTGTGTGTGTGTGTGTGTGTGTGTGTGTGTGTGTGTGTGTGTGTGTGTGTGTGTGTGTGTGTGTGTGTGTGTGTGTGTGTGTGTGTGTGTGTGTGTGTCTGTGTGTGTCTGTATGTGTGTGTGCGTGTGTGTATATGTGTGTGCATGAATTTCTGTATGGACATATAATACGTATAAGTGTATTTATACGTGTCTCAGTTTGTATCTAAATCTGTGTGGAGTAGGAATATGTGCACAAATACCTTTCATGTTTAAAGCATAATATTACCCTCGATAAAACTCGAAGGCA
Source organism: Penaeus japonicus (assembly GCF_977035675.1). Taxonomy (NCBI): domain Eukaryota; kingdom Metazoa; phylum Arthropoda; class Malacostraca; order Decapoda; family Penaeidae; genus Penaeus; species Penaeus japonicus. Next base: position 10,872,971 of record NW_028234417.1, on the reverse strand, counting down.
TGCTTAGAAACACGGACTGTGACTTTTGAGAGTCCTGCTTTAGCTCGAGGTAGTCCGATGACGCCGTGACCGGAGCAGT
>NW_028234417.1:10865392-10867892 GCF_977035675.1 Penaeus japonicus | reverse complement strand
GAATGTGTATTTCCATGCAACGTATTTCAATAACTGCAAAGAATCAACCGTTCGCATAAATTCCACAATTACATGTTTACATTATGCAAAGTGCTTAGTGAAATCATGATGTCACAAAGTCATGATAGTAACGTTGGCGACCAGAAAATTCATGATGATGATTAAGAACAACCTGAACACTATTACTAATTCAAGTCAAGCCGCCGTTGGACTGGCCGAGCAGAGGCGACCGCAGGGCCTCTCGCCGCGCCTGGTGGCCACGGCCTCCTGGCCATCAGGAGTGGCCTGATCTCGCGGCGTCCTCTGCCGGCGATCTCACCTGGTGAAGTTGATGTAGGCGAAGGACTGCATGAGGGCGGTCGGGCGCGTGAAGGACGACACGTTGCCCACCAGGTCATGCTGGGGAGCAATTGCAAAGCAAGATTGCAAACCGGTTTCACAGGTTACATTTTTCACACATAGATCATGCATTACTTTTATTTCTATTACATTTTCATTTATACCATATTGACATATCGACAAAAAACACACTATTCATCTTTAGGATGAGAAAACAGTTTCAGACTCTCCCTGTCTTTGCTCTTTGGTCTGGAGATGAAATCGAGGGAATTCGAGTCCGATGCCTCGTCGTCCAGAAACCCTTTTGCCAGAAGTGACTTTTTCTGCCGTTCAATCTCACCCGGTTGAGTGCTTTTAATTGACATATACGTATTATGTGGATGTATGCATGTATACCTATATACATGCATATATTATATACATATATATATATATATATATATATATATATATATATATACATATATATACATACTGTGTATATATATATATATATATATATATATATATATATATATATATATATATATATATATATATATACATACATATAAATGTATGTGTGTGGGGGGGGGTGCGTGCGTGCGTGCGCGTTCCCTTGTTCTGCGAGCGCCGACGTCCCTCACCTGCAAATTCCTCTGAGGGATGTGAACCAGCTCCGCCCTCTTGGGCTGGCTAATGACCAGATCGAATTTGTTTCTGTTCTTCAAGGCCTTCAGGAGGTTCCTCATGGTCGTGGCGCCGCACTTGAGGATGGGCGTCATGAGCAGCAAGTCCTCCCGCGCGCCCCCGGTGACGTTCAGGGGCGGAGGGACGGCGAGGGAGGAGGAGGGGGCGACGGGGGCGGCGAAGGAGGCTCCTCGCTCCACTACCGACAGAGTCTCTTCGGGTCCTGTGAGAGAGAGAGAGAGAGAGAGAGAGAGAGAGAGAGAGAGAGAGAGAGAGAGAGAGAGAGAGAGAGAGAGAGAGAGAGAGAGAGAGAGAGAGAGAGAGAGAGAGAGAGTTCAGTCTTCGTGACACTTTGATAAGTGCTGGCTACGTCGGAGAGGAGGGGCGGGGGGGTGGGGGGGTGGGGGGGGTGCAGAGGAGGAGGAGCATGAAGGTTCTAAGGAAGCTTAAGGGGATTCTAGTAACATTTGTTCAGTGACGATAAAAGCTATCAAACTTTGCATTTTCTTTACCAATTAAACTAATGACTACGCTAAATAATAATAATAGTAATGATAATAATAATAATGATAATAATAATAATAACAATTATAAAAATAACAATAATAATAATAATCATATCAATAATGATAATCATTATGTTAACAATGATAATAATAAAAACAACAGCAATAACAATAATACCGATAACAACAATACAGATAACAATAAACAAATAGAGAGAGAACAAGAAGCCCCGCCCGCCTGACCTGCGTGCGTCGTGGGCGTCTGGTCGTGGAGTCCCAGCAGCATCAGGTGGAGGTACATGAGGCACGAGGCGGGGATGCAGATGGCAGCCACCAGGTCGCTCACTCTGAGGAGGCGAAGAGGGTGAGGCGCGAGGGACCAAGGGCGGGGCGGTGGGCGGGCAGGTGGGTGGGCGGGGAGGGAGGGGAGTGGTGCTTGGCGAGAAGATGGTGGTGGGGATGATGATGGTGATGGAGAGGAAGATGATGGTGATGGTGGTGATGATGATGATGATGATAATGATGACGGTGAAGAAGTCAGAAGGATAATGATATTGAAAAGGCTTGTGATAGATTCACAAACCTTTGCTAAACTTCACTGAAATGAATGGAAATCTCTAAGACTCATAAATAGAGTTGTATCATCAATAAGAAATTGATGAATACCCTACAATAGAAAAAAAGAGAGAATCCATTACATCAACACGTCATTTCGTTCTCTCTTTTCTACGGGATCTTAATAAAGTTTTTATTTCAATGTTATGATGTTCTTAGTCTGATTTATTTTCTCTGCTGCGAGTGAGTGCATTGATGTCTGTGTGCTTGCGGGTGTCTTTGTGCTTGCGGGGATCTGACGTGCGTGAGGGCGGGCGATGCCGTTGCTTTCTGGTAAAACATTTAGTATGTGTAAAATCATCTCAATAGGAACAGAGAAAAGCAAGTATTTTAGAATAATTTTCTTTCCATTTTTAGGTGATTTTGAGTAG
>NW_028234417.1:10842892-10850392 GCF_977035675.1 Penaeus japonicus | reverse complement strand
GTCGGAAGCTATTGTTGCAACCGTAGAAAATAAATAGATGGATAAGAATTGCGTGTGTGCGGATCATCGTGGCGTGTGTCCGGCGGGCGAGATCCAGAATATTTGACAGTGACGCTTGAGAAGGGACAGATTTTGTGCCGAGTTTTACGTCGTCTTCCTTGGTCTCCTTGAGCTGTGCCAAGCAGTGACAGGTGTGAAACTTGGCCTGTGGTGACCTGCCGAAGAGGAGGTGACAGTGCAGGGAAGAGTTAACACCGGGACGGGAAGAGGAGGGAAGAGTTAACACCGGGACGGGAAGAGGAGGGAAGAGTTAACACCGGGATGGGAAGAGGAGGGAAGAGTTAACACCGGGACGGAAAGAGGAGGGAAGAGTTAACACCGGGACGGAAAGAGGAGGGAAGAGTTAACACCGGGATGGGAAGAGGAGGGAAGAGTTAACACCGGGACGGGAAGAGGAGGGAAGAGTTAACACCGGGACGGGAAGAGGAGGGAAGAGTTAACACCGGGACGGGAAGAGGAGGGAAGAGTTAACACCGGGACGGGAAGAGTTAACACCGGGACGGGAAGAGGAGGGAAGAGTTAACACCGGGACGGAAAGAGGAGGGAAGAGTTAACACCGGGACGGGAAGAGGAGGGAAGAGTTAACACCGGGACGGGAAGAGGAGGGAAGAGTTAACACCGGGACGGGAAGAGGAGGGAAGAGTTAACACCGGGACGGGAAGAGGAGGGAAGAGTTAACACCGGGACAGGTTCTGAGGACTGACGGAGGGTGGGTGGGTGGGTGGGTGGGTTTTAACAAGTTATAACCGCCTCTGGTAAAGTGACAGCCACCCACGTGCTTTGTGGGTGCAGTGCTTGGGATTCTGCTGTGATGGGGATTTTTTTTGAGAGAAACAACCGAAGTAAAGTTACCAATATGACTGAAACGCCATACGCGTGGCCACAGGGAGAAAGGCCGGGGAATTATAGTGCAGAGCGGCCATTGGAAGTGCGAGAAATGTAACTAAATGTGACTGCGTAAGTGAAATGCTGGGAAGTTACATGCAGTATAATTATGTACACTTACCAATCCCTTTTGCTCTGAAAACCTCTGAAATTATCTAGGATCTCACAAGTGCACAGGTGCGCGCGCGCACACGCGCACACACATACACACACACACACACACACACAAAGTCTAGAGTAGATTCCATATCAATCCTTCATTCATGTTTCTAACTCACAGTTCTAGTAGAATCGCAAGGCTCGACGTGTAATCGAGAAGTGCCAAACGAGGAAGCGAATCTTTCCTTTACAACAGGTGACTTCAGCCTTGTGTTAGCAGACAAAAGAGGGGAATGAGAAAGAGAGCCAATAAGCCTGCTAAAGTAAAGAGTGAAAGAGAAGAAAAGGTGCCTCCCGATGCCAAAACGCGAGAGAATCAACCGCAAAGTATGGATGAATTCTTTGATGTAAGGCTTATCCTTTTTTTTGTAAGGCACCAATTTCTTAAAAATACATTTTCAAATAAAAAGTACAAAACTAAAGAGACTCATTTTCTTGTGGGTGTCTGCTCATATTAGGATGACAATAAACACTTTATTATAATAAAACATGGTATATTTACAAAACAAATAGGACACTGGTATACAATACACATGATTCAACAGATATGTGTGTTCTGAAGACAGTGGATTGTGGAAATATATAGACATTAAATTTACATTCTGGAAGTCTTCTAAGCTTTGGTGGACTTGTTCAGTACAACTGCAAGTTCAAATGATGCAGAACGTTCCACAGATATATTAAAACACAATAAATCTGCCAGCAAGTTAATAAATAATAAAGTCTATATATATAATCTTTAACAATGTGTCACGTAACCACTTGTAAATAATTTCTAACCTGGTTACTGATAATGCATGCTGTTAATAACCAATAATGAAGAAATTGGAGCATAACATAAAACTAAAAAGGAAATGTATTACTTGTTTACTGTCCAATTATACAGTGATGCGCACACACACACTCATGTCTTGTATCAGTAATTTGTGGAAATATAATTTAAACCCATTTGTAAAGTAGGATACAAATGCGATTTAAGGCAATCTGCACAAATATTATTCATTGCACTGGTGAGACGTTTTATCATTGATATCTGAATGGACTACAGATGAGTGTGTCAACAGATGGCGTTGGCTTTGGCATTGAGAATGACCCGAGTCAAACTTACTGAAATGTTATCATAGTTTATGTCAAAGCGTCAGTACAGTACGTCTGCACTTGACTTCTTTTATACAAAATCTGCGTCAGAAATCTTTTTTTTTTTTTTTTGCACATTTTACAAAATAGTAATAAATAGGCTATTTCAGTAAGTTTTTTTTCTTTTTTTTATCTTTCCTATCATGGACTCATAGTATTGGAATAACTGACTTTTGGATATCAAAAGAGTATGATAGATTTCAAAGCTTCAAAACACTGAAAATCTAGGCTTTGTCATGAACATTCATTTACATTTTGACTAGACACATAAAAATTATGCTAGTAAAGTTATTCTACCATGCACTGAAATCCTTATTGCCAGCTATAATGTACAGTACACTTTGGGAAATTCTTCTTGCCAAGAACATCCCACCAGCAGGTCTAATAAAACTTGTCTATTTCTACAGTCTTTGGTTCACAGGGTAATAACACAAGTTCATAAATGACACTTCTGTCCTCTGGCTCAACATTTGTACTGATTTTAAAGTGTAAGTATTTACAAGTAACTCACTCGATCACACGCATGATTCTTACTTGAAATGTAAGACTATGTTTGAGGATTTGACAAGCAGGCTTTCTACCCTGGTGCCAAATCTGCCTAATTTTCAAGCTAATCTTAATTCTCCATTTTTTTATTATTGAATTTCTTTTAATAACAATGTACGAAATCCAGTGACAGCAACCTCCAGAAAAGTAGTATACACATACATACATCTGAAAGGTCAGTTAAATGACCAAATAAAATATCCGAATTATTTTTAAAAAATTACCTCCTTTTCCGCAGAATGTGTTGTATCGAGTAATGCACAGATATGGCAACACTGGTATAACTCACGGTCTTTCACTCTTGCCCGATTTCACACACAATTTATATCTGCTATGCGTAGCCGAAATTATGCAATATTGTAGATTTATGTTTGTTTACATGTTGCAAAATAAATAAATTCAGCAGAATTCCTTCCCGAACCATGCCACAGCACTAATCAAGGTCTGTATCGCATACCGAGTGCACACAGGGCAGCCAACCATCTGAAAGCCTTGCTTCTCTTTGAGGGCCTGATATGGTCAAGTTTTATCGTTACCAATTACCATAAATGCTGCTAATTATCACCATGAGAGAGTTAAAGCTCTGAATTCTTCCTAAGAAGTTTCCAAATGGCTGCAAGATCACCATTAAACGCTGCAGGGTTACCTCTGCTCACTTGTCTTGATTCACTGTAACCAGTCTCCACTGTGTCTTAGAGCCATGTCTGCCGTACAGTCCATAGCCTCTTTAGAATGTAAACATTGAAACATCACAAATTTATAAATTATCATTAAACTTACTAACCTCTGAGAAAATATGAACTTGAAATGCTTCATAAACAACACTAAAGATTTCCGAAGGTGATGTCTGACAGCAAATTTTCCTTCCCGCTAAGAGTCTCTGGCGAGAACCTAGAATATTCTCGTCTTCCTCCGGAACCTCCGCCTCAGCGATGACTCGGCCGTGCGTCACTCCGTCTTGGCCGCCTCCGCCGCGCCCTTGCTGAATTTGGTCTTTGAAGCGAGAGCCGCAATGATGGCAGTGGATGAAGACGTGGATGACGAAGATATGGAGGATGACGTTGACGTTGAGGCGAGCGCGGGTGAGCAGACTTTGTGGTGCGAGTCCCAGTCCTTGTGTTGGCAGAAGGGTCCGCAGTATCTGGCCACGTTGCACCCACTGCACGTCTCATGGGCCTTCCTGCCGCAGTTCCAGCACGCCTGCAGGAGAGCCACAGTCAGGGGCGCGAGGGGGAAGGGGCCGGGGCTAGTACGGGTACCTCTTGATTTTCTGGCAAGTTTTGTCTTTTGTAATGTTTGATAAACGTTACTTGACCCAAAGCATTTCATAGAATGGCAGTTTACTGTATCACAATGTAAGAAACCAGAGCCTTCATGAAAAAAATATCCAATATGGTTTTCAAGGAAGTATGATAGTATGAATTTTAAGAATAAGGAATATGACTTTCTTAAAAGATGAGTGAAAACTAGATTCAACAAGGATCCTGACCAACAACGGTTTATTTCCGTTCATTTACTAATGTAAACTTCCTGTGTGAAACTGTAATTGTGACTCAATTTTGACAAATATATATGCTATAGCAATATACAATTTTTAAGACTTAAATATATTTATATGCATATATATGTAATATATACATACATACATACATACATACATATATATATATATATATATATATATATATATATATATATATATATGTATATATATATGCACATATATATATAATCTCTTGTTAAACAATATAGCAGTTGCCTAATAACTATTATTGTTTTAAATATCTGCTATTGCTTTGTGATGGTGGTCAAAGGGACATGCCTTGTGGTGATATTTGTCTGCCTTCGGTGAAGTCTAAGGCCTCTCCTGTACTGAAATAACTTCCCCTGACTTGCCAGGTTAATTAAAAGAAGCCCCCAAACCCTGATAAGATATGCAAGATTGCGTTTGTTCAAACTGATCATTGAGATATTTTAGCATAACAGAGAGCGAAGGTGGACTACACAGAACAATTATCCCTCTAGCTTCATAATGTGAATAATAAATACACTGCCTAAAGCGTACACCCACGCAAATATTATGTTTGTATATTTTTCGTTTTCTGATGGCTTTCTCGAAAATTTACATTGTTCATAACATCGTCTTTAACATTCCCGCATATCCATCAGTCGTGAGATGTGAGCACAAGTAAAGGGGGCAAAGCTACCTGCTGGGGTTCGGTCCGAGGCTCAGAGGGGTCCCTGCGCCCAACCTCACGCAGAAGGGCCTCTACTTTTGCCCTTTCTGCCGCTACCAATTCTTGTGCCCGCGCCTCTGCCGCGCCCACTGCTCGTTGTACTTCTGCGACTGCCGCGCGCCGGACTTCCGACACAGCTTCCTCTGTCATTGGAAGAGAAATTGCGCCATGGAAGAAGTGTCTACCTTTCGGTGTCTTTGGAAAGTGTTCTACCTTTCAGAAGTGTCTGCTTTCAGGACAGATATCCTGTCTACAAGATGAAGCAAGTATTTGCTGAGACACTTTTCGAAGCTTTATTAGAAACCACGAATATACATATATGCATATATATCAGCACGCCGAATGCCCAGATGCCCAGATGCTCACCTGCTTTCCGCTTGACTTCCGAGACGCGCTCCTCCGTGGTCCGTATGGACTGGGCCACAAGCTCTGCCGCGTGTCGCCTCACTTCCGCGTCGTAGTCTGCCCTTTGGCGAAGGTCCGTCGCCCCGACGGCGCTCATTCGCTGCGCCCCGCTGCCCCCGTCCCGGTCCTCCTTCTGCTGTAACATCGTTAAAGCTCGCCGAGTTTTCTCAACCATGCTCAGGATGCAGGTCAGCATCTGGAAACGAAAGACGCTTTAGGAACTATGGGCCATCGGTTATTTCTATTCCGTGTAAGGCAACACTAAAAAACTTTCAGAATAACAAACCCCTTTTCAAAAAACCTTTAGACATAATATTTGACAATGCATCTCTGGCAGAAAACTACAGTATAATGATGATGTACATGAAAAGCACTGAAGGACTTGAGGTTCCTACCACATGGATGTTCTTCCACTCGTCGTCTGGCGGAGGCGCAGGAGTGCGATAGTCCCTGGCGTGCGCTGGCAAGTCAGGACTAATGCCAACACTAGGATACGGCGGAGAGAAGATTCCTAACCGCTTGGCAGGGGGCGGCGACACGCTGCCCCCGCTGCCGCCCCCGCTGTCACCGTTTTCAAAGTACCTGTTCGGTGGAACGGAATATTAAGTATGTCACTGAACATTTCTTTGTGTACAGATAGATTTTTTGCAGACCAACAGAAGTTTAAAGACAGGTCTCTAAGCCTTACCCTTCGTGGCGCCGTTTGCCGCTGGTGACTTCAGAAGAGAAAAAGTCGGTGGGCTCCCCGGCTGCGGCCTCCAAGAGCGCCGCCTCGTGCACGGCCACGTACTGTGACACGGGCTGGAAGGATTTGCATACGGCACTTAACAAAAGCTTCAGACCATCCGTGACAACATACTTATAAGACATGTGAAATAGGAGAACACTCAAAACTGAACTCGGAATTCGAGAATGACCAATTGCAAGAATGAAAACAGTGCTAATAGCACAGGCACGAAAATGGGAAAGATGCCAACCATTGAAGCACGTCGAGCCAGACTCTGGAGTTCCCGCTGCAGGAGAGGCAGGTGCGAGCGGAGGAACGGCAAGACGAAGGGACGCAGAGGAAAATGGGTCACTTCCTGAAGACCTCCGTGGAACTCCTCGACGCTGACCCCGCCGCTCTGTGGAGATGTGACCATGATGCCTTTGAGAGATTCATCACTCCGCCGTGATTGTTTTGACTGGCAGAATATTAATGAGTGCCATGTCATAAATTTGGAATACTTTACACTTTCAGCAGATAATCCTACATTAAGAGGAAAGAAACTAGTATGAAAGTTCACTGCTCGACACAGCTCCTCTAGCAATACGGGAAAGGAGTTAGACTTCGGGGAACATCGCTGATTCCTCTTTACATTCAGGCACGCGATGGATGCCCTTGAATGGCACTCACCAGCAGCCCCAGCACCAGGTGGCGCACGCGGTCCCCCACTTCCGGCGAGATGTCGGCCGCGAACTGGTGCAAGGTCGTCAGGAACCGCCGAACCTGCGGGAGGACCCGAGATTGTGACACGTGACACACATACCCGATGTGTCGCCCCCCATGCCATGTGTCATCGCCCTCCCTGGCTTTCCACTCATGGACACGAAGAAATAACCCTGACAGGACGCACCTTGGAGATCTGACGGTGCGTGTCTCTCGCGCCCGCCCCTGCCGAGGCAGAAGCGTCAAGGGCGTGCGTGGGCGGCGAGGACAGCGCCGGCGGTGAGGGCGTGGGCGTTCCGTTGACTGTGCTGTGAGGCGAGTAGGACCCGTTGGCGTCTGCGGAGGAAACGGACACCGTTAAGAGAGCAAAAACGCAAACATGCACACGCTTGCTCATTGCAACTGGACCACATACGAGATACACACAAAAACTCTGACAAAGACACAAGGACACACACGCACCCGATTAACATACAGAGGCTCACGCACAATGGATAATAACAGGCTCTCTCGTTCTTGTATTTGCGAGAGAAAGACAGGGAGCATGAGGGTGTACGTTATGTTGCATGTATAAATGTGTATGTATGTATGTATATATGTATATACATATGTATATATATACATGTATATATATATATATAT
>NW_028234417.1:10827892-10832892 GCF_977035675.1 Penaeus japonicus | reverse complement strand
ACGAACTCCGTATCAATAATGTTATTTCTGCTACTGTCAATACTGCTTCTTCTAAACAACTGTATATTTCTGTCAATATTATGACCATTATCATTCTATCACCATCTTGCTATCACTACCATGATATATCGAGTGCCATTAATCAACCCATGGTATTGTTGTAGAAACAAGAACTACATTAATAGAAAGACAGTCCTAAGCTACCACAGAACTGCCACAGTACTGCTAGTCTAATGCCATTGCTATCGCCAGACTCTTCTCAAGGAGCGAGTGAGGAGATGACGCGAAATTTTAGTCAATTGCCACTACGGCTTGAACGCTAACAGTAGCATTTGTTATAAAAGTAACAGTAATAATAGTAATAATGATAATAACAGTGATACAATATAGTGATATAATCATAATCATTTCACTTATCGTCATTATCATTGGTATTAACCTTAATGATTCTGACTGTCGACATGAATAACAAAAATAGTAATACTATAAGGGTTAAATACAAACATGATAATGATGATGATAATAACACAAATAATAACAAAAACAATAATAATAACCAACAAAACCAACAATCGTTATTATTACTAATATCATAATTACAATTACAATCACAATCGAAGTTAAGAGTATAAAAAGACAACAACGTAAAATCGACACCACAATCAGTGTAGGCGTAACGGCAGGAATAAGAAAGATAATCACGAAATAATGATGATAATTATTACAGGAACAACAATTATGGTAATGAGCTTACCGCTGCTACTACTATTACTGCTTCCGTATTTATCATTCAACTAAAAGAAACATATATGAAGACTGTAAATAATGAAACACCAATAATGAAAAATACGATGATTGCACTAAGTATAGAACAATAGCAACGGCAACTTACTATTTACTATTTGCTGATGATAATGATATTATGCAACAGCCACAGAGACAGTGAAGATGTCAGTAATGAAAATATGAGGCTTATAGTGATGGTGATAGTAGTTATGATAATAATAATGATGATAAAAAAATAATAATAATGATAGTTGCCATTATTATGAATATCATTAGTGATAACATATGTTACCATTTCGTGACAATAATACTGCAAAAGTAAAACGAAATGCTAAGGTTATAAAGAATAACATAATAAAATATTATCCTCATAGTCATCACTACTACTTTCATTATCATCATTATCACCAATTTATGTGTTATATTATTATTACTGTCATTTACAATCCTATTGAAAATAAAATCCATAACAACTTCGTAATCAAGCAGCTGCCATCATCATTACTATATCAATATAACATTGATAATGACATCATATCATTATAATCTTTAGTAAAAATAATACTGATAATAATAATGGTATCACAACCATAATATCACCAATGATGACCTTGTGAGTATGACTGGTTCCCTATCATCACAACCAAACCCCTGATATCAGCAACATCAATTAAGAACGATTGTGATAAGCAAAGGTTGTGCTTGTGACAGCCTTGCCCTCGGACCAAAACCCCCGTCAGGCAGAGTCAAAGCACAAGCAAAACCCAGAGCGGCGAGGGCGTGACAAAAGCACAGGCAAGCAGGCAGGCAGGCAAGGGCGAGCACGTATTGTGGCGCGACCCAGCTGCGGGTACAGCAGGCCGGGTGACGGAGCTGCGGTGATGGTGGTGCTCTCGACACACATTAAAACGCTAATGTTCCACTGGTTTGTGTTGTTTACGGTGGCGTTGTGCTCCCAGCCTCGTGGACTCGATTCCCGTCCGTTGCATGTTGGGATGCACTTTCGGTGGATGCTGTTTCTGTGATAGGATGCTGCATCAGGGTTCAGCTTTATGCTATGTTACTTATTTTGTACTTGGGAGTTGGGTTGGTTCTGGACACCGACGCTATTTCGGGAACTGTTCTATGGTGTCGGTCTGAGCGTCAGCTTTTTTTTGTACTTCGGTTTTGGAATCGCATATCTTAATGCTTTGGTGTCGCGAGTGGAATGAGTTTCATGGGTCGTGTGATTGTGATGTCTGTTTACCTGCTAGTTTTCTATGATGATCTAATAATCTAATAATTATTGTACAAACTTTGCGATGTAAAGGGATTATCAAAAGCCTTATTGACCCTCACAATATGACAACCGCGGCCATTTCCATTTGCAGTGTTCATCTTTTCAAACAAATTAATTAATGATTTGCAAATTTCAAAGTCCCCCAACACCTGCAGCTTCTCATTATACATTTCCATTTTCTGTCATATAACAAAATCCGTTTTCTGTCTCGGCCGAAGTTCGAATGGACCCGCATGCCGAGGGACGCCATCAGAAGGCTTCGAGGAAAAATACTCTGGAATCTTATTCAATTCCTTAAACATTCGGGCAAGTTTAGAGGTGATGTAACTCTAAAATAAGATGTATGTATGTATGTTGTGATTATAGATACTTTTAACAATTGCTCAGATTATGTTTAATAAGTACCATTTGTGAAGCATATACACTGGGTATGAACCAGAAATGCAACATCTGAGAAAAAGTGTCAACCCGACTGGGATGTCGTGTCATAAGACATCATGTTGCAGGAAGGGCGAAGTTGCCTTCCTCGGGAAACCTGTATTGATGCGACCGTTAATTGAATGCGTTCTCGTTCGTGCTTGTTAGCATAAGGATCACGCAATTGGTTGATGGAATGAATACCTTAAATTCGCCACAGTTGGCGTCTCTGGCCTTAAAGTAACCACGTCCTCACACATGCAACATGCTAAGCAAAAGCAACACGATCTCGCCGTTACCTATGGACACCATGACCTCGTCGTGCGCGCCGTCCCAGGGAAACATCGGTATCCTCCACTTATTGAACACCATCACAGGCTCAGTTCGGGAGGCAGACATGGCACGGCCTGCACTCCTGCATCGTCGCTCTTGTAACTCTGGCACTCCTGTGTGTTTCCATCCTCCGCCGACCCTTGCTGTCTTCCCTCACAAGAGTCGGTTTTCAGCGGTCGGAAATGGTATTAATTAAGCTGTTCTTTGTGAAAGACTTGAACTGGGCGAGATGGAAAACGCTCTAGGCGTAATTTCTCTCAAGCACAATGCACGAGGCTCACTCGACGACTGTACGTCAGCGTTAGTTCCAGTTGCCACATAAATCCGGAAGGAGCAGCGGCGCACAGAGCGAGCAGGCCGGCCGAGCGAGCGCCCTCACGAAGCCCGCAAGCGAGAGTGAGGGGAGGCGTGTCCCGGCAGGCCAGTCGGGGTCGCCGCTCGCTGCCGGCAGGAGCCCAAGTGGTCGTACGGCGGCGGTGCGGGTGCGTGGGAATCAACACCTGGGAACACGTGCACTTGGCGTTGGCCGCGAGATTTTGGGTGTGTTTGCTGCTCCGACAACTGGATCTGTCTGGCCGCGTCCGTTGCGCCCAGACAAAGTTTCTAACCGGCAATTTGCATATGTATAACCTTGGTTGCTTTGCGTTTGATGTAGACGGGGGATGTTAGTGTTGAAACTCGGGAGATCTGATCTACACTTCACAGAGAAAAATAATGGCTGAGCGTATATTTACAAGTAAAATAAAACCGAGGAATGAAATGGAATATGCGATCCTTTACGAAATCGACAAGGCTTAAACTCAGCTGGAAAACGATTATCAGCTAAATGCTGGTGTCCACACAACAGACGCTAGCCAGCCCAGCGCTCTGCCCTCGCCCCGTCTAGCCTTTTTGCCATACCTATGTAAATTGCCGTATCATCTCCACCTGCATGCGGTGTCATCACTCTATGCGATAGCAATTCAACATGGATTATGAACCCAAGCGCAATTACGTGTTCAATACTTAACCAATCACTTGCCATCACATTCCCTTCCGTCTCTTGCCATGTTATCCGTTTCGACCCCCCCCCTCCTTACCGTAACTGCCTCCCATTCACATAACGCCGCGTGTATGCCGTTGTTTCATTTCCGTTAAACTCGAACGTGCAGGTGCTTCAGGGGCGCACACGAGAGTACCCCAAGCTTACAAGCTGTACCTTCTTACTTAACCAACATCAGGTCCTGGCACGCGACCCTCCGCGTTCAAGCACGCAGACTCACGCTGTATCAGAGGCAACGGCACTCAATGGCAAACCAATTCCGTCCTTAATCATTTTGCTCGCTGTTTCGTAGGATTCCTAGAATCATCTCGGCTTTTTCTCCGGTTTTCCCCACTCGGCACCACTCGGCGAAAACCCTTTCTTACCCCGTGTACACGTTACTGGCCGGTGAGTGTGCCCTTCCATGCCACATCCACATCTTGAGCAGAAATCTTCCTGAACTGAACCGCTCAGGGAAAACATTCACTGCGGCGCCCACGTCACTGGCAAGACAGTGCTATTGGTACCTTGGGATTGGGAAATTTTAACACGTGAAAGATGTCCCGTTTTAAGGACATCAAGCCACGCGGACTAATAAGCACATTTAATAGATATATAATATTAAAATTACTTTCTTTGGCATACTCGATATATAAAATCATAACAAATGTAATTCATAAAGATATACACAGTAGTGAAATCATGATTCAAAACAGCTATCATGATTATTATCAATATAAACATTCGAATACGCGCTCTGTATCGATTCATGTAAGAGTAAGATTGGCGTGTTTTGTGTACCTGTGCATGTACGTTTGTGTGTGTGTGTGTGTGTGTGTGTGTGTGTGTGTGTGTGTGTGTGTGTGTGTGTGTGTGTGTGTGTGTGTGTGTGTGTGTGTGTGTGTGTGTACAGTGTTCGGTGAGCATTAATTATGCAGGCGCCTTTGTGTCTGAGTGCAGCGTACATGAATTCTTGCAATTCCTTCAGCTGGAGATTTCCCCATTCACCCCCCCCCCCTATGCGACAGCTGTTGGATATCGATTCGAAAAGCAAGGCAAATACCCCGCCGAAAAGTCTTCTGGACGCAAGTGAAGTGCCGGAAAGCAGGGAGCTCCGTTGCATGGCACTTCCTCGTCCCCTAAGCTTTCCGCGCCGTCTGCAGT
>NW_028234417.1:10812892-10815392 GCF_977035675.1 Penaeus japonicus | reverse complement strand
AATTTTGACTGTCTTGAATATTGTCAATATTTCAAGTTTTTCGACCCGGCGAACTGGTTCCAACGCGCTGGACGGGACGAGTCGGCGGAGAAAAGTTTTAATAAGTCGGGTTACCTGCCTTTGACGGTCTAGTCCTAGTGATATTTTGCGTATTTGTATGTAAGTGTAAATATTTGTTAATTGTCTAATTAGCATATGCTATTTTACTCAGTGAAACGCAGATATTAATAACGAATAGTATCTGGAACAAGAGTCTAGAGGTACATCTAAAGGAGACTTGACTTTTCTTACGTTTCTCGAGAGTCCGAAGGGCGTGGGCATTAAAGGATTCAGATTCCCGTCCACCCCCCTGTATCTATCCTAGGGTCACCTTCACAATCTGCAAACTGCGACAATGCATCACATACAACATAAGGAAACCATACAGACCTATTTCTAAAAAAGAAAGAAAGGAAAAAAAAATAAAATCATACAATCACAAGATGCAATTTTGACAACAGTGTTATGTTGGGGCCACCATTTATCTACTCAATAATAAGTCTAAATCTTTCTGCGTGTTTGGAAACTAGAATATTGCCCTTAGTTCATCGTACCCAAGTTTTAAGTACACGTAACTTAATGAACTTCAAACACAAGGCACACAATACATGAAACCCCCATCAAGCTTCAGCAACGAAATTTACGAGTTCCAAAGGCCACTTATTATTCCCTTCCGTGAAATTACGCTTCCGCTGAAAGAAGTGCTTCCTCCTTTGATTCCCTCTTGTGCTAATCAAGACCGCCTTATTCAGGGGGTCATTATGAATCATCATCAAATGGAATTAAAATGAGTGCAATATTTCCCGTAAAATACTCGGATTGAGAGTGTGGAAATGGCACCCTTTGGGCGGTGTTCCGATTTTTAATAATAATATAAACACACAGACATCCCCCACCAAAAAAAAAAAAAAAAAAAAATTCTCTCTCTCACTCTGTCTCTCTCTCTCTCTCTCTCTCTCTCTCTCTCTCTCTCTCTCTCTCTCTCCCTCTCTCTCCCCCCCCTCCTCCTCCCCTCCCTTCTCTCTCTCTCTCTCTCTCTCTCTCTCCCCCCCCCTCTCTCTCTCTCTCTCTTTCTCTCTCTCTCTCTCTTCCTTCCTCCCTCCTTCCCTCTCTCTCTCCTCCTCCCTTTCTCTCTCCCCCCTCCTCTCTCTCTCTCTCTCTCTCTCTCTCTCTCTCTCTCTCTCTCTCTCTCTCTCTCTCTCCCTCCCTCCCTCCCTCTCTCTCTCTCTCTCTCTCTCTCTCTCTCTCTCTCTCTCTCTCCCTCCCTCCCTCCCTCCCTCCCTCCCTCCCTCTCTCTCTCTCTCTTCCTGTTTTCAAGACGGGCTTCTAGAATAGACAGTTTTATCCAGATTAGAACTGTTGTCAATCCTACAATTAGAAAGATTAAAGATGAAACAATGGCTCTGGGCCAAGGTAATGATTTCCTGACTTATTGTACTATCTGGCATTATTGATATATTTGTTAAGAGAGTGAGAGAAAAAAAAACAAGTGTTGCAGGTCCGTGTGGCCTCCGTCAATGTTGCATGCGCCGTGATTCCCTAGACCTTGTTTACCATCGTGTGTGCAGTTGTTGTGTATAATAATCCCCGAGTGGAAATAATAACATCTGTTATCGCCGTGGTATCCGCGCGCTCTGCCGCCCAGTGCCTCCCCGGGACTTAGTGCCATTCCATTATTTTTTGGGCCGAGGCACAGCCCGCAGAATGACCCTCGACCCGCACACCGGCTTTATCTTCCTCATCACAGCGCGCTATGCAATCACAGCCGCACATGACGTTTCTTTAACAGCTTCCGATTCGCTCGCTGTAATCTGCTTCTCGTTTGTGGCGCTGGAGGGCGTTTTTTTTACCATTCTATCTTGAATTGGGAGGAGCGCGCTGGAGGTCGCTTGACATTTTGCCAATCCTTATTGCTAACGACGAGCCCAGGAACGGTTAGTGTGCAGGCCGGAAGAAGGTTTCAATCTACGCGTTCTTTTGGAGTCTGTGTAATTAATATACGCGGTTGATTCCTCTGTGAATATCATGGTTAAATATGCAGAACGTGTCATGCACTAGCCGGAGCTGTAAGAAAACTAGTAAATACGGCTAACTTTTCCCTAGCATACTATCCTGCACACGCTCGGTAAAATATACCGTACAATATACAGTATACAGTATAACGCCTGTAATTATTTCCCAGTTTAGGGCTATAACCATGGCCTGTGCTTATGAATGTGGGACTCGGCCCGGCCCGGAATAACACTTTCCCAACAACTGTCTGTGTTAATCCTGGAGTTTGTCACTTGTTTCTTCACACTTTTCACTAATGGCACATAACCATCCTTCATGCGCGCTCCCTCTCTCCTTCTTTTCGTTCTTATTGCTGACGGGGACGGAAGGATCCAAAGCCTGAAGGAAGGAAGGAAGGAAGGAAGGATGGATGGCAGTGATAAGGGAAGGAAAGAGGGTCGGCTTGATA
>NW_028234417.1:10802892-10810392 GCF_977035675.1 Penaeus japonicus | reverse complement strand
TGATGAGGAGGAGGAAGAAGAATAGGAGGGGGAGGAGGAGGAGAAGGAGGAGAAAGAGGTAGAGGAGTAGGAGGAAGAGAAATAGGAGGAGGAGGAGGAAGAAAAGTAGGAGGAAGATGAAA
This sequence comes from Penaeus japonicus, assembly GCF_977035675.1. NCBI lineage: Eukaryota > Metazoa > Arthropoda > Malacostraca > Decapoda > Penaeidae > Penaeus > Penaeus japonicus. The sequence goes on along the minus strand of NW_028234417.1, from coordinate 10,810,270 downwards.
AAGAGGAGGAGGTGGGAAGGGGGAGAAAGAGAAAGAGGAGTAGAAGTAGGAGGAGAAAGAGGTGGAAGAGGAGGAGGCGGAAAAAAAAGTGAAAGAGGAGAGGGGGAGGGGGAGGAGGAGGAGGAGGAGGAGGAGGAGGAGGAGGAGGAGGAGGAGGAGGAGCAAGAAGAGAAGGAGGAGGGGGGAGGGGAAGTGGAGCAGGGAGAGAAGGAAGAGTGGGAGAAAGAGAAGGAAGAGAAGGAAGAGAAGGAAGAGGAGGAGGAGGAGGAGGAGGAGGAAGGGTAAGAGGCGAGGCGAGGCGGAGAGGGAGCGAGTGGAGGGCGCGGGACCAAAGCAGGTGGTCTCCGCCGCCAGCTAAGAGACCGCGGGCCACCCTCCAAACTTGGCCGTTTTCTCACGCTCATCAATTGGGTTTAATGTTTTATGTCTCGTACCAGGAGCAAGGCCGTCTGCTGTTGGATTTTTACAAGCTCAACCATTTGTTTTGGTTTATATATTAAGTAGGAATTCGTCTGTTCCCCGAGGCTGCTCGAGAGGCATCAGGTGCAGAAACCAGGATTTGAATAATACAGACATTAGCCCAATGACATATAGGAGCGCAGGGTAGAATGGGCAGGATAATCTGAATTTCAAATTCTTGCGGCTTATGCTTTCTAGGATAGTATCAACAAGACTTTAATCCTAGTTCTAGTAATAACACGCACTTACTAGTCGGACTTTATCCTCGCTCTCCCAACCTGAAGCGATCCGAGAGAGAGAGAACCCAATGATATGTAATATTCAAGACGTGAGGCCGCAAGGTAAATATTTATATGTTTGTGCAAGTATTGATCTATCTCCCGCAACGCCACTCTCTCCTGGGAATGCCCGGCCCCAAGTAACACCTGATTTGGAATTCTCTCTTCCCTGAACAGTGCCGTGACGCGGAGGGGAGGGAGGGGGGGGGGGGCACCAGGGTCGCGGGCATTCTTGGGGAGGGGAGGGGAGGGGGAGGGGGGGGCGAGCGAGGACTCTCTACTCGCCACCGCACGATAACTCGCCCAAACTTCGGCCACTTTGACCGTTTTTGCAACTCTGCTGCTACGCGATGCCTGCCGCTCATCCGACGTGATTGGACATCAATATTCTTGCTTCTACTTATCCTCTTTTTTCCTTCTTGGCGCTCGGTCTTTGTCCTCCGCGTGCCATGGCAGCCCTCGTGTTTATGCAAGTACTAATACACCATTGTGTTTCCTGCCTCTTTGTATTTCACTTGCTTATCTACCCCATCCGGTATGCCAGTTTGCCCATAGCAGATGGGTCTTGGTGCTTGCTTCTACATCCTTACTGTAACTGACTGAATTAGTTCAAACGTGTTTTTTGTACAAATATGTCCACACACACACACACACACACACACACACACACACACACACACACACACACACACACACACACACACACACACACACACACACACACACACACACACACACACACGCTTAATAAGTGCCGAGGGGAGAGACAAGCAGCACCGCCTCTTGAAGCAGACGCTCCAGGTATCGACGCGTCAAACTGACATTTGGAATTGGAACCACAAACATCAGTCAAAAGTTCCATCTCATTCCAGGCTGCCTGCGCCATCCATCGCGTCCTCCTAATCGCAGGGCTAATATAAGAGACCTCGTAAATCGACATAACACGGCGCAATTTTCGCCCCCTTACCTGAAGAGCTAAGGTCAGGACATCAGCAATCGCGCCTCCTCACTCACCTGCAAGAGGACATTAACCATTAGTCACCAAGCATTCGTCATGGAGCAGCAAGGCGTCTGTCGAGCAGGGCGAAACCCGACCCTCGCCCGCGCCATCTAAATACATGTAAGAAAGCGGAAACATTTGATGAATGGCCTGTGTTAAAGACGAGGGAAAAGCAATCTCCTAATAAGTCAGGCGTCGGGAAGAGGTTTTGAGGTTGAGTCCTGATATCAAAAAGCGAGAGAAAAGCCGAAGGAAAGGCAGGTGGTTCACTCTGCTCCATGAGCGTTAAATGAGCTGGCTTTATCCCGTATTACAAGCTCATGGCCTTTCGTGATTTCCCTTCTGCACTATGACCTGCACTTTTGCACAAAAAAACGTTGTTTCCTTCGACCCTTTCTCGCTTTATGCACCTTTGCAAAAGAAAGAAAAGAAAAAAAAAGAAAAGAAAAAGGTACGAATTGTGTGATGTGGATAAAGGAAAAGACCCAAAAGGACCCTTCATTCCAATCCGCCTGTCGGCTAAAGATCTCGTTCAGATATTCACCCGCGTGCTCATGTCTACACCATCTCCTGTGCATAATGCATATGCGAATCAATCAACACACGTGTGAATTAAGGAGCAGCGCCTTGATGCAACGTTGAAAAGCCAGATGGACTTTTCTCGGTATGCCTCGTAGTTACAATGCATCACATTCCATCGCCTGTAGGCCTAATGTTGACGCTGTGACCTCTAGCAAAAGCTCCATACAACATCAGACTTTTGCTGAACGTCAATGAATGGCCGCGATACCAATATTCCAAAGCACGAAAATAACCATTACATTCAGACCTTATGCTTGGTTTCGGCTCACGATTCTCGCCGGACGCCTGCAGTCGCTTCGAGTGACAAACGCTTCTGTGCTGATAAATTGGCAGACAAATACATTTTGTACGAGAAGAGTGTTGTGAGAGATAAGACGCCAGCTTCAAAATCCTCCAGGATTTTTGTGTTCAGGTGTGATTCAGGACTGTCGCCTCATCTTTCAATAAACCTATATCGTATATAGGGGGGTTTTCTGCCATAGAATTCTTGTTGGTCCCGCCTTCCCGGCCCGGCAGGCAAGGGGCAAGAACAGTCACGCCTACAGCAACAGTTTCCTGCTCCTCATATCATGCATCAGGCTCCAACACTGCAATCTCCCGCCGACGCTCGCTTGCTCCAGACTACGAGCACCGTCTCCAAAAATACTAGTTATTCCCGCGCCCGCCATCTTTATCACCCGCCTGCACCTCGCTGTCCTCGCCCCGCTCCGCCTGTCACTCCGTCCCTTTCTGTCCATCACAGTAATGGCGTCGTTACGCGGGTAATCCATTCCTTCGCGTCCTTCCCCTGCCCTCTTCATCATGTTAACATTCTTCTTCCTCTTCCCTTCCACCGCCTCTCCGCGGCGTCCCGGCACTACCACATCACGCCGTATTTTTATTTTGGGGCAGATTTCCCCCCGCCGCTTCCCAGAGGCCATGTGTGTGCATGTACGCAGGGAGGTGCACACGTCCGTAGCTTCCATGCTGGCGGACATTAGCAGCTGAAATCAACGGCGAGGTTCACACAGCGCTCGGCGGCGCCCCGCATTCTGCCCTGCCGTTATACGAAGTTCCTGCAGGAGGCACGGCGCTCGGAGGGAAGGGAGAGGGCGCCCCGCCTCCTCCGCTCGCGCCCCTGAAAGGTAACGATATTCATTGTCGTTCCTGTCTCCTCAGCGCCGCCCGCTTCACGTCTCCAGACCGCGTTCACTTCAGGCCCCACAGAGCCCCTCGCGTGGAATGTGTATTTGTTGTGTTTCTTCTTGCTTTTTACAATTTCATTCGCTGCCACAGGATGTTGCCTGTCATGTGATACCGCTTCCACCTTTCATCTTGGGAAGCTTATCTCTGCTCTCCACAACTGGAATTCTTTTCTGATTTCGTTTTACGATTTGTGTAGCATTCATCCCTTCCGAAAGGAAAGTGCTACGTCTTCTGACCTGCTCAACATTATCCTCTTGTTAAACACTCGTCCTAAAACATATATTTTGTTTTTGCCCGTACCGATGTTTGTTCTGCCTCGCTCCTTCTCCCCGCCCGCGGAAACTACGCCTACCTGATTGCGTTTCCTTCTCCCGCCGCGCCTCGTCCCGCGCCGCGGCATCAAACTCTATCTTGATCTTCCCTCGCCGCTCCGCCGCCGCTCAACTCGGACCATTCATTACTTCCATCCGCGCTTTACTCTGTGTTCTTGCATGATTCCTGCGTTAAAGCTGCGTTCATGTGTCGGCTTCCGGGTGCATGGCAGTGCGCAGGATCCTGCCCCGCTCCCTTCAACCTCTGTTCTGCTTTAAACTGATTTGATGAAATCTGTCAGCCACAAAGATGAAAGAAAGATCAGGCCGATGAGAACAGAATAAATCCGCCTGTAAAGCACCAGCCGCCCCTGAGGCGAATGGCGTCTGTTTCGACCTGCCGGACTCTTTAATACCTCCCCAGCAGACCTGCTTTTGGAAACAAGCAATCCGTTTCTGTGAGAGGAGAATGAAATGTCATTACGTCGCCCTCGAATGCTGAATCTGACGTGAAATAATCAAATGAAACGGAGAGGCTCCAGCGGATGAAATAGGAGTCGTAAAGGATAACAAATAATCATTTTTCGCTGGGAAACTCGGTTACTACTTTTTGCGAGGTTCCCATTCAGCCGTGTTGGCGCGTACCTGTTCATGCGAAAGGGCAAAGAGGCACGTGGTTAAGTGGAAAAAGTCTCGCAGCATTCCATTGTCCTTTTCTCAGGAACATAATACTCTGGAATCACCGAGACTGACTTCCCTTTCCTCTCTTTCACCTGTTCAGGAGAGCCCTTTTCGAGGCGCGAGTTGGGTCCGAGGTCCGGCCGGCGCCCCAGCAGAGCGGCGTGACGTCGGGCGGGCGGGCGCGCGCAAGAGCCAGCGGGAGATGGCGGAGCCCGCGGCGCGTCCCTGCTGGAGCCCGACAGCCGGAGTGGCCGCGGTGGCATAGCGGCCGCCCTGCTGAGCGGCGTCCCACGCGCGATGCCTCGCCTGCTTTTGCATGATACTGGCAGATAAAAATCTTTACGGCCACCTGAAATCAACATAAAATCCTTACTGGCGAATGCGTTCGCTAACAGCCGGCTGATGGGCTGCCGTGACTGCGCTAAATGAGTGCGGGGACGCTCTTTCTTCGCCTGCTGTCGGAGGCGGGGGGGGGGGGGGGGACAAATAAACACGTCATTTACTCCGAAACCTTCTCTCTTCAAACTTATCTAAATGCCTCCTGATTGTGCATGTTTATCTTCCACATTCCTGTTCCAAATCCCTAGGCCTCCTCTATCCTGAAGGCGAGCTTGAACGCGTTGTCTTCCCAGGCTTCTTTCCCTTCGTGTCTCCCGCCCCGGCGAGCAGCGCCAGCCGCGGCCTCACCTCTTCATCCGCAACTGTCCACCGATCCTCATGATATATTCTTTCCCGCTCTCTCTCCATCCCGGCCTTCCATCACTCTAGCTGCGTCCCTTCCCTTCGAGCAGAACTCTATCTCTTTCACTCTAGTAAATCCCTTCAACCCTTCCTGACCTCATGCGCCTCCCCTCTCCCCTCTCCTCGCGCTCGGCTCCCCTCTCCTCGCTCCCCGTTCCCCTCTCCCTCCTTTCGTCCGATCCCTTCATCGCTCCCTACTCACAGCTCTCCTCCCCCCCCTCCCTCCCTGCCCGCTCTCCAGCCGTTTTTACAAAAGAGCTGGATACCATTTTCAATTTACCCAGATTTAATTTTTACTTCCAGGCTCGCTATCCGGACGTTCGGCTGTATCCACTCTTTCCCCTTTCGGATTCCGAGGACTCGCTCCTGCTTGACAGCGATTCCTTGCTCGATGACAGCTCAGGAGGGATGCCGGGCCAGGAGTGCGGCGGAATGTCGACGGTGGCAGAGATAGTGTAAATAATGCGCGGTGTCAACCATTGGAGCGAATATCAATAATGCTGCAGGTCATAACAATATTATCAACGCGCGTGGCCACGGCGCCGGATGACGGGTCGTGGAGCGCGGCGCTGTGCTCGCCGCGGTGACCACAGCCTGTGTCGTCCCTCATTCTTGCTTCGCTGGTCCTCGGTGCTCCCCTCGCTCTCTGCTTCCCCTTCTCCTCGCTCTCTGCTTCCCCTTCTCCTCGCTCTCTGCTTCCCGTTCTCCTCGCTCTCTTGCTTCCTCTTCTTCTTCTTCTTCTTCTTCTTGCCCTTTCGCACCTCTTTCTATTGCTGCTTTCCTCCTGTTTCCGCTCCCCTCTTCTTTCCCTCTCCCTCCTCCTTCGCCCGCCCCCCTCTCCTTCCTCCCACTCCCTTGCCCGCATCCCCCTCCCCTCTTTCCAACAACATTCTTCCTCTCTTGCCCTCTCAATCCTCCTCCCCCTCCTTCGCCCGCATCGCACTCACCTCTTCCCACACCTCCCCCCCTCCGCTTTCGACCCCTATTCCCCATCTACCCCTTCTCCTTCCCCCTCTTCCTTTGCCCTCACTCCAGTCCCCTCTTTCTATCCTCATTCTTCCCCTCTCCCTCTCTTTCTACTCCCCCCCCCTCCACATGACCCGCCACATTCCATTCTTGCTGCTCCTCATCCTCCACTTTTCGTCCTCCTCCTATCCCTCTCCTCCTCCTCCCGCTCCTCCTCCCCCTCCTCCTCCTCCCCCCTCCTCCTCCTCCTCACTCATCCTCCCCCCCTCCCTCCTCCTTCCTCTCTTCCTCCTCCTCTTCCTCCTCCCCCTCTCCCCCTTTCCCCCTCCTACTCCTCCTCTCCTCTATCTTCTTCGTCTTTTCCTCTCCTCCCTCCTCCTCTTCCTCCTCTCCTCCTCTCTCTCTCCTCCTCCCCCCACTCCTCCTCTTATCTCCTCGTCTCCTCCTCTCCTCCCCCCTCTCCTCCTCTCCTCCCTCCTCTCTATCTCTCCTCCTCCTCCTCTCCTCCCCCCCTCTTATTCCTCTTCCTCCTCCTCCTCCTCCTCCTCCCGCTCCTCCTCCCGCTCCTCCTCCTCCTCTTCCCTCCCCGAAGCAGCAGCAGCCTGGAGAGCTCAGGTGCGCCAGATCCCACGCGGCCTATTGCTGTGCATTAACGCGCACATCCGAGAAGATAAGAGATACCGGGGAGAACACGAACGGAAAGAGAACTCCGAATGCGGGGAGAGGGAGAGGGATGGAGAGGGAAGGAGAGGGAAGGAGAGGGAAGGAGAGGAAAAGAGGGGGATGGAGAAGTGAAGGAGAGGGAAGGAGAGGGATGGAGAGGGATGGAGAAGTGAAGGAGAGGGAAGGGAGAGAGAAGGAGAGGGAAGGAGAGGGAAGGAGAGAGTAGGAGAGGATAGGAGAGGGAAGGAGAGGGATGGGAGGATAGAAGAGGGAAGGAGAGGGAAGGAGAGGAAAAGAGAGGGATGGAGAAGTGAAGGAGAGGGAAGGAGAGGAAAAGAGAGTGATGGAGAGGGAAGGAATAAAGAAGGAGAGGGAAGGAGAGGGTAGGAGAGGGAAAGAGAGGAAAAGAGAGGGATGGAGAAGGGAAGGGGAGGGAAGGAAAGGGAAGGAAAGTGAAGGTAGGGGAAGTAGAGTGAAGTAGAGTGAAGGAAAGGGAAGGAGGGTGAAGGCGA
>NW_028234417.1:10762892-10767892 GCF_977035675.1 Penaeus japonicus | reverse complement strand
TCGGACTCTCCTGGCGTCACGGATCTTGCTCGTGAGGTTTAGGTCGGAGGGCGGTCCTCTCTCTCTCTCTCTGATAAGCTCTCTCGGGTTTGGCAATGCACTCTTATCTCATGTCTGAAATAATACCCAAATGATGCAATTGACAAAATACAAATAAACAAACAAACAAACAAAAACAAAAACGATGATAATAATGCCCCTACTATACGTTCGGTGACTTATTTTTTTTTTTTTTTTCTTTTTTTTTTCTTTTTCTTTCCTTTTTTTTTCTTTTTCTTTCCTTTTTTTCTTTCCTTTTTTTCTTTCCTTTTTTTTTTTTTTTTTTTCTTTTTTTTTTTCTTTTTTTTTTTTTTTTTTTTTTTTTTTTTTTGTTTTTTTTTTTTTCTTTTTTTTTTTTATTTTTTTTTTCCTTTTTTTTTTTTCTTTTTTCTTTTTTTTTTTTTCATTTTTTTTTTTTTTTTTTTTTTTCCCTTTTTTTATATATAATTTTTTTTTTTTTATTTTTTCTCTGGTTTTTTTTTTTTTTTTTACTTATTATTTTTTTCCCCCGCAGAAATCCTTAAAAATACAATCCCTTCTATTCGCAAAAATGTTTCCCTTCAGCTCGACGAATATCACTGGCCATGCATACATAAAACAAGGAACGCCGGAATATATCACTGCACACAAATTCCTGGATTGTGTATGTAAGTATGGAAAAAATCGGGCAACTTTTGACTTCTTGATAGAGATAGTAATTCACCTGCGAAGGAGACTCGGGGGGGGGGGGGGTGCGTGATATAGGTGGTGGTGATGGTGGTGATGATAGTGATGGTGGTGTGGTGATGGTGATGATAGTGATGGTGTTGGTGTGGTGATGGTAGTGATGGTGGTGGTGTGGTGATGTGGTGATGATAGTGATGGTGTGGTGGTGATGATGGGGATGGTGGTGTTGTGGTGATGGTAGTGATGTGGTGATGATAGTGATGGGGATGGTGGTGGTGTGGTGATGGTAGTGATGTGGTGATGATAGTGATGGTAGTGATGGGGATGATAGTGATGGTGGTGGTGGTAGTGAATGATAGTGATGGTGGTGTGGTGATGGTGATGATAGTGATGGTGTTGGTGTGGTGATGATAGTGATGGTGGTGGTGTGGTGATGATAGTGATGGTGTGGTGGTGATGATGGTGGTGATGATGGGGATGGTGGTGTTGTGGTGATGGTAGTGATGTGGTGATGATAGTGATGGTAGTGATGGGGATGATAGTGATGGTGGTGTGGTGATGGTGATGATAGTGATGGTGTTGGTGTGGTGATGATAGTGATGGTGGTGGTGTGGTGATGATAGTGATGGTGTGGTGGTGATGATGGTGGTGATGATGGGGATGGTGGTGTTGTGGTGATGGTAGTGATGTGGTGATGATAGTGATGGTAGTGATGGGGATGATAGTGATGGTGGTGGTGATGATGGTGATGATGGTGATGGTGGTGTGGTGATAGTGATGATAGTGATGGGGATGGTGGTGGTGTGGTGATGATAGTGATGGTGGTGATGGGGATGATAGTGATGGTGGTGTGGTGATGGTGATGATAGTGATGGTGGTGTGGTGATGGTGATGATAGTGATGGTGGTGTGGTGATGGTGATGATAGTGATGGTGGTGTGGTGATGGTGATGATAGTGATGGTGGTGTGGTGATGGTGATGATAGTGATGGTGGTGTGGTGATGGTGATGATAGTGATGGTGGTGTGGTGATGGTGATGATAGTGATGGTGGTGTGGTGATGGTGATGATAGTGATGGTGGTGTGGTGATGGTGATGATAGTGATGGTGGTGTGGTGATGGTGATGATAGTGATGGTGGTGTGGTGGTGGTGATGATAGTGATGGTGGTGTGGTGATGGTGATGATAGTGATGGTGTTGGTGTGGTGATGGTAGTGATGGTGGTGGTGTGGTGATGTGGTGATGATAGTGATGGTGTGGTGGTGATGATGGGGATGGTGGTGTTGTGGTGATGGTAGTGATGTGGTGATGATAGTGATGGGGATGGTGGTGGTGTGGTGATGATAGTGATGGTGGTGATGGGGATGATAGTGATGGTGGTGTGGTGATGATGATGATAGTGATGGTGGTGTGGTGATGGTGATGATAGTGATGGTGGTGTGGTGATGGGGATGATAGTGATGGTGGTGTGGTGATGGTGATGGTAGTGATGGTGGTGGTGTGGTGATGTGGTGATGATAGTGATGGTGTGGTGGTGATGAGGGGGATGGTGGTGTGGTGGTGATGATAGTGGTGGGGTGGTGGTGGTGATGGGGAGGGTGGTGGTGTGGTGATGATAGTGATGGTGGTGATGGGGATGATTGTGATGTTGTGGTGGTGATGATGGTGGTGATGATGGGGATGGTGGTGTTGTGGTGATGGTGATGATGGGGATGGTGGTGTTGTGGTGATGGTAGTGATGGTGTGGTGATGATAGTGATGGTGGTGATGGGGATGATAGTGATGGTGGTGTGGTGATGGTGATGATAGTGATGGTGGTGTGGTGATGGTGATGATAGTGATGGTGGTGTGGTGATGGTGATGATAGTGATGGTGGTGTGGTGATGGTGATGATAGTGATGGTGGTGTGGTGATGGTGATGATAGTGATGGTGGTGTGGTGATGGTGATGATAGTGATGGTGGTGTGGTGATGGTGATGATAGTGATGGTGGTGTGGTGATGGTGATGATAGTGATGGTGGTGTGGTGATGGTGATGATAGTGATGGTGGTGTGGTGATGGTGATGATAGTGATGGTGTTGTCCTCGTGACGTGTCAAAGGATTCCTGCGCCCCGGTTGTCAAGGGTCAGGCTATCAGGGGCACTTCCTTCGCTATCACAAATAGGATTAAAAAAATAAGGACCTAGACCCTAGAGGAGAAGGTTTTGGGAATGTTAAGTGTCTAGAGGATGCAGGAGGGGGGAGGGGGGTAGGGGCGATCGGATTGCAGTCGGAAGCCCTTGTGTGTCTGAAGTCTCCTTCCTGTGCCGTCGCGCCTGCACAGAGCAACCTCTATTCTCATTCTCTCTGTTGCAATAGCATCATGTCAATACAAGATCGTACCATCGCCTCACAAACCGTGCTTCATCCTTTTGCAAACCTATATCTCTGCTTGGTTTCCCCTTCCCCATTTCCTCTCTGCCCCCTCCCCTCCCCCACCATTCCCCGCCGCCCCCACCCGCCACCCCCTCTCGCGTCAGAGTCAGCTGTCGGGCGCGTGTCGGTGACAAGTCGGGATTGAGCCAAATATTGATTCTGCGGTGAGTCTCTAGAGGCCGTTGTAATAACTCAAACATAGACCTGCAGAATGTGACATGACCTGGCTCTGTAGACGTGAAAGATATCAGGCGCCCTGCGTTAACTTCCTGCCGAATGACATCTCTAATCAATGACGTCAGTGGCACGAGAGCCCATAACCAGGTCCCTCGACAGTCTTTGCCGGCGTTTTAAAACCTAACGAAGAGGCCAACGATGGCATCTGCTGCTTTATGGCCGGGCCTCGAGTCGCGACGCCTCCGCTCTCTTTACGGCTCCTTTGCGCTCACCTACAATCAGGGCCGTGCTTGCGCCGTCACTGCTGCGACGCTGTGTCGCGACTCGCGCGTGCTTCCGCAACCGCTGTTACAATAGCATGGAATAATGACCGTAGCATTACCAGAGCCAGAAGTTAGTTAGTGCAGTCACTCCCATTAAAGTTGAACACTGCAAAGCTAACGAGTTACTGCAGAGCACTGCCGTCACAGGAGGAGCAGCTGACGAAGTGTGCTGTGCCGCCGAGAAATCCGGATTCCGAACATCAGCCTTCGTTAGGCTGCCATGCCACGGCGTCACAAATACGTTCACAACATTACACCAACATCGGCTGCACAGAACATAAATAAAGCGTGTTATCTTGCTAGCAAATCACAGCGCAACATATATAAGGCTCAGGTGGGGCTGATCTCTTGCAGATAAGTATGACAGCCAGCAAGTGTTTACTCAAGCCAGGCATTACATCATGCGTCGCCCCTTCCCTCGTGTGATGACGTCCCAATTCTTACATCATTATTAGGCTGCCTGTCCTTGACCGACGCCATGGTCTCTTCTTGTTATGATGTGGCTTCCCTTTAGGCAGGAGTTTCGCACTAACGAATCTCGGGGAGAGAGAAGCATAGGCTTATAATCAGAGCGAGGTATTTTGTTACTCAAAATTACAAACGTACCACACCACTATATTATATATCCATTATGGTATAACATGTACAAACACAAAACACACAACACACACACCACACACACACAATTAAAATATAAATATATATATATATATATATATATATATATATATATATATATATATATATATATATACATATACATATACATATACAAATACATAAATAGATAAATAAATAAATAAATAAATAAATAAATAAATAAACAAATAAATAGATAGATGAAAATGTAAAATCAAAATAATTTCTCTCAAATAGAATATATCAGAATAAACATCTGTCAGCGCTGACGGAGACATATAACATCGGTTCTAACAAGCCGCACTTCCACAAATGATAATATTGAGCGACCTGCAAGAGAGACGGAATAAAAATCTCATGAATACATTGGTCACTCTGTTATTCTGGCTCTGAGGATAAAGGTAAGGAAAACATGGGAACTGAGACACTCTTACATGGCATACAAGTGGCATATCAAAACACATAAATACATACATACATAGAGAGAGAGAGAGAGAGAGAGAGAGAGAGAGAGAGAGCGGAGAGCTGGATCAGAGAGATGATTGGAGCGGAGAGAGAGGGAGATGGAGAGTGAGAGAGGAGAGGGGAGCGGACACGAGAGAGAAGAGATGAGGGAATGGGGGAGAGGGGAGAGGGAGAGGAAAGACAGAGGGAGAGAGAGAGAGGATGAAGAGAAGAAGTAGAAGGAAGAAAAGAAGAAGAAGAAGGGGTGAGAGAAGAGCCGAGAGAGAGCAGATGAGG
>NW_028234417.1:10737892-10740392 GCF_977035675.1 Penaeus japonicus | reverse complement strand
CCCCCCTTGCCCCCTTGACCCCGCCCCCTAACCCCCCAACCCCCCAACCCCCCTTGCTTTCAGGACAGAACAATTTCTTGCCATATAATAAAATATTCCGAGTGCGGCCGCCAGGATAAGGGTTAGCGTAACAGGATTATAGCCGCGGGCGTGATGAAGTTATCCTGGCGCCCAGTGTAACCAGGATGTGAGTGGAAGCAAAGCGAGCGCATAGCACGGAGAGTATAAGCGGAGTTTGACAGAGCATGACAGGTGGGTCCCGCCAGGCACCAACTGGGTTTAAGTTCCCAAGGGCCTGAGACTCGCCTCAAGCCCTTGCGTCCACCTGCGTCCCTCCGTCTCTCCTCCTCTCCGCCTCCTCCCACCCTTCCCCTTTCTCTTGTTCTACCCTCTCTAGCTTGTCTTTTTTTTTTATCTTTTCTTCCAGTCTATCCATTTATTTTTAATCTATTCTTTTTCCCCTTTTCGTTATCTTCTTTTTTTCTTTCTTCTTCTTTCCATGATTCTTCCCTCATTCGTGTCTTCTTTTTCTTTTCTTTTTTTCATATTCTATCCTTCTTTATCTTCTCTTTTCCACCTTTTCATCCTTTTCTTTCCCTTTGTTCATCTCTTCTCTCCCTTTCCCTTCCCTCTCTTTCATATTTTTTCTTCAGATTCTTTCACCTCTTTTATCTGTGTTTTTTTTATTATTTTTTCTTCTCTTCCCCTTTCCATCATCTTACTTTCTTTATCTTTTCTCTCCTTTCCCATTCCCATCTTTCTTGGTCCCGTCTCCCGTGGAATCACAGCTCCCTCGCGTCCGCTTCTGGGTGGCTTGTACCTTATCTCTCCCTTGTTTTCTGCGCACGTTCCTGTGTCCCATTTCCGGGTTGTAGGTCGCTCCTCCTTTTCACCTACTTATAAATATATATCCTTAATAATCTTGACCAGAGTCTTATATTTTTCGAATGATCAATAGCAACTTCAAACGTTCCTCTCGTATTTAAACTTTTTTTTTTCTTCTTCGCGAACTACAGTAATGAAAAAAAAGTATAAACTCATTACTATTATTATCAGCGTTGTCATCATTCCGCTGCGCACCACCTGCCTTCCCGGCACTTGGCTTCCTGAAACGCTTGCAATTTCCCTCCCAGGTGGCACCTCCAAGCGCCAGCTGCGTCATACGGGCAGCTGGCGAGGGCCAGATGGTGGGCAGGTCTGGGTCTGGCCGATACAAGCGGTGACAGATGGGTGGTCGGAGGGCAGCGCGTCGCAATGCGCTCGTTTCCGCCACGGAGGCTTCGGGGGAATAACTGACAGCTTCATACAGACCTTGTTAGCGTGGCAAGGAGAGCACACTCGTTCATTCGGGCGCATTTTGACTTTCGGAACACGAGTGAAATAATAAGTCTATTGTCAAGGAAGTTGATATCATAAATGGCATCTGATTACACTACGATGAGGGAAGCGCGGGAAGCTGCGAGACTTGCATCGAAGTAGGACCGTGATGCAGTCGGTACATCCAATCGAACTGTTTATATCGTAAAACATATTGTTCCTTCTAAGTTTCCGAATACTTATCCAAGTTCATTCTGTGACACTAAGGAGACTTTACCATGCAAGGGCCATCCCTTAGGAGGTGGCCAGACGTCCTCCGCCTCTCGAGGCTAGCTTCCGCGGTCTGGTTCGAAGCCATGCCTGGGAACTTCCTATTTAAATGTGCTTCCTTGGACCATGCTCTCCGGGCTTCCTTCCTTGGGTCAGGTCAGGAACGACTTTTCGCGATAGGAATCATAACTTCGAAAATGTTCCCCACGTTAAATTATTATCGTTAGTGTTATTATTATCATTATCTATTATGTACATATTATCACTTGTCCGTACTTTAAGTGATCAAATGTGTATAGCTATCTCTATTCATATTGACAGCTATGATATGCACCAACATTCACCATGGTTTATGATGCACTATACCTGTCCAATCGTAACAACCGCGGGCCATAGAGAAAGGCTACCCATGGCCATACCACGTACGATCAGTTCAGTCCAGAAGGATTTGCAAAGACGACACTTCGCTCCACTGATTGCACACAGGCCGCCCGGACTCTGTCAGCTATTGGAGCTGACTCATCTGATTATCATCACTGCCTGAGGAAGCGAGTGTGCTCTCGGTTCTGCAGATAGTGCCATAGGGTGGCATCTGGCGCGCCACAATAAGTACAACGGCGGTCTGCTTAGGCAATGATGTCTACGTACCGCCAGCAAAGGATAACCTGGTCTTGGTCTGGACAAAACGACCTCGGCGCCCCTTGACTTGCAGAGAGGACCCAAGTTGCCCTTTCCCACCAGATTACTTATGAGTATAGTCTGAAACCTTTTCCAAGTGGTCACGAGACCGTCGATCTGGATGCCAAGTACATCGACAAATCCCAAAGTCTATCAACACCTTTGTTCAACGCCGCCCTGTCGATGAGGTGGCGAGTTGTGTCCCAAACGCTCCTTCCACGTCATTACAGCTCCT
>NW_028234417.1:10725392-10727892 GCF_977035675.1 Penaeus japonicus | reverse complement strand
TTCCCTAGATAAGAGCGAAAAAAGTGGCGGTCTTTGCATGGCGATTCGACACGACGACTGGTTATTTCTTTCTCCATGACTTCTGATCTTAGCTCTAGCGTAGAACCTTGGCAATCTTCCGCCACGGCAACATGAAGGCCGCCACATGGCAATCCACACAGCAGATAGGCCTATGTGTAGGTGTTACGGCACAGCCTTGTGGCCCAGGACATGTGTGCAACTTTAACTTGGTGAAAGTCCACAATCATTAGTGTGTTTAGCGAGCGCGCGGCCGTCGTAAAGTAATTTTGAAATATTCTGCAAAATGGTATTTACCTGCGTTATCTCGGGGATAAATTTTCATTAGCGTTATCTTAGAAGTGTGTGTTGCCGCGCCGCTGCCCTTCGCTCGCCTCGGCTTCACCTGTGGCGGTCGACTCCAACCCTTACTCCTGGCTTCTCTTTACTAGTTAACATTCACTCGTACCTCTTGTCTCGCTGCTTCCCTCTTGCTCGTCGCCTCTTACTCCCGTACGTCGCCAACGGCCCTAAATTCTTGGGCCCAAACTCCTTCTGGTCAGAACAGGGCAGGAAGGCCACAGCGCCTCTTACTCCCGCCGCGCCAGGCAGTCCCGCTGCTCCCACCTGCCGCCGCTCACTTGCAATAATCGCTCCTCTATTTCGTCAAGCAACTTCCGGCCGCACTCTTTCGCCTTGGAGTTCAGCACAAATCTCCGCAAATGCCCCGGCCGTTGCTCCCGAATGTCAGGGCCTTCGATGACACCTTCAAGGGCATCGAACGGCTGGCAGTATTATTTCAAGCACAGGGCACAGGAACATGCCCCAATCCTGTCGACATTCTAGTCACTAAAACGCACCTGGTCACACTTTATGTATGAAACCCACTCTTCCGTCATGCTGCGAGAGAACCCGCTCCGTAAAAAAAAATAAAAAAAAAAAAATCTGACCCCCTTCATTTATTGCTTATTGCAGCGCATTCATCGTCAGCTGACACGGCACGACGGAGAGTGTGGATGTGTAGTCCACAGAAGGCATCGAATTCGCCTTGACACACGCAGGAACACAGGCAGCGACAGAGATGAGGATGCTGAGCTTGCAAGCAGCTGAGAACGCGGAGACCGGAACGAACCGCGCGACATTTACGGCGAAGCAGCTTACTCCGAGGAAAGGGTAAGTAAGCCAGACCCCCCTCCCCCCACCCCACCTCCTCCCGTAGGATCACGTCCTGTTAAGGATCTTAGTTCGCGCTGCTGACAACGCCGTAAATGTAGACTCTTGTGGCACTGTGGTCGGACGAAGGGGGGGGGGGCAAGCAGCAGAAAGCCTGGGCATTACCGAGGGGCTCCGCTATTAATCTGCTGCCGGGACGCAACATCAAAGTCAGGGCAGAAACAGGGAAAGACTCACTCGCGCCCCCAGAGGTTTACATTCTGTCTCTGAATGTCATTCTCTCTCTCTCTCTCTCTCTCTTACTCTTTCTTTCTCTCTCTCCTCTCTCTCTCTCTCTTACTCTTTCTTTCTCTCTCTCTCTCTCACATTCACTCACTCACTCTTTCTCCCCCCCCCTCTCTCTCTCTCTCTCTCTTTCATTCTCTCTCTCTCTCTCTTCCACTCTTCCCCCCCCCCTCTCTCTCTCTCTTTCGCTCTCTCTCTCTCTCTCTCTCTCTCTCACTCTTTCTCCCTTACCCCCCCTCTCTCTTTCTTTCTTCTCCCCCATCTCTCTCTTTCTCTTTCTCTCTCTCTCTCTCTCTCTCTCTCTCTCTCTCTCTCTCTCTCTCTCTCTCTCTCTCTTCTCTCCTCTCTTTCTCACTCATCTTCTCTCACTCACTCACCTCTCTCTCTCTCTTTCTCTCTCTCTCTCACACTCTCTCTCTCTCTCCTCTCTTCCTCTCCTCTCTCCCTCTCTCTCTCTCTCTCTCCTCCTTCTCCCTCTCCCTCCTTCCTCCCTTCCTCCCCCCCCTTCCTTCACTCCCTCTCCTCTCCTCTTTCTTACACCCCCTCTCCTCTCCGCTCTCCTCTCCTTCCCCTCTCCCCCTCCTTCTCCCTCTCCTTCCCCCCTCCCTCTCCCCTCTCCTCCTCCTCCTTCTCCCTCTTCCTCTCCTTCTCCTTCTCCTCCTCCCCCTCCCTCCCCTCTCCTCCTCCCTCTCCTTCTCCTTCTCCCTCTCCTCCTCCTCTCTCTCTCTTTCTCCTCTTTCTCCCCCCTCTTTCCCTTTCCCTCCCCTTCTTCCCCCTCGCTCCTCCCCCTCCTTCTCCCTCTCCTCCCCCTCCTCCTCCTTCTCCCTCTCCTCCCCCTCCCCCCCTTCTCCCTCCCATCCCCTCTCCCCTCCTTCTCCCTCTCCTCGTCTTCCCTCCCCTCTCCCTCTCCTTCCCCTCCTCCTCCTCCTTCTCCCTCTCCTTCTCTCTTCCCTCTCCTTCCTCTCTCTCCCTTCTCTCTTCTTCCTTTCTTCTTCTTCTTTCTTTTTTCTTCTATTCCTTCTCTTCTCATCTTCTTTTCTTCTCT
>NW_028234417.1:10700392-10702892 GCF_977035675.1 Penaeus japonicus | reverse complement strand
TTCTAAATTATGTGTGTGTGCTTGTTTGCGTATTCATATGTGTATACTTACACACACACGCATACATAAACACACACTCACACACACACACACACACACACACACACACATATATATATATATATATATATATATATATATATATATATATATATATATATGTATGTGTGTGTGTGTGTGTGTGTATACACATACATTTATGTACATACGCATAAAACCGTGGAGCTGAGAGGAGGCGGGTGCAGTGCGGTGTCAGGTTGAGTCATGAACGCCGCCCGCGTACTCAGCCGCCCACACCCGCTGCCCGAAAGTCAACCTGGGTCCACTCCTCCATCCTCCCCCCTCCGTGTCCCCCACCTCTCTCCCTCCCCTGAGCACCATCCTCCCTTCCCTCCAACAGCCTCCCTCCATCCCTGCCTCTCCCTCCCTCTCGCCCTCCCTCGCCCTCGCTCAACCTGCCATGCAAGGAACTCTGTGTCAGTTATCTCCCTAATTCTCATGAAGTGGCTGCCTGAATAGAATCTCAAGACTTAGTGCATGAACTGAGCATGCACCGTACACTATGTCTCCAACGCGTATGTTCTGCCCCTTGCAGAGAGTGACAGTCATTGCATTTAAAACTAAACCTTAAAACTCACATTGCAATTGACCACCTTCCCTTCCTCCCTCTATCTATTCCTGCCTATTCCAATCCCTCTCCCGCCCTCATTCCACCCTCACACTTCCCTCTCCCGCCCTCATTCCACCCTCACACTTCCCTCTACCTACTCCTACTTTACACCCATCTCCCCTTCTTCCTCCCCCTATCCCTGTATTTGTTCCTACCTTCTCCCTCGTCCCCTTTCTCCCTTCCCCCTTCCTCTTACGTCATCTCCTCCCTTCTCCCCTTCCCCCCTTCATCCCTTTCCATTTCGCCCTTCCCCACTTCCCCTTTCATTCTCCCCCCTCCCCCCTCCCCTTTCTTCTACCCCCTCTCCGACAATCTCCGTTCCGTCTCCCCCATCCCCCTGTCTCCTATTCCTCTTTCTCTCTCTCCCTCTCTCCTTCTCTTTCCCTCTTACCCATCTTCCCCTTTCCCCCTCCCTCCTCCCTTCCCCCCTCCATCATTCCTCCCTCCTCCCTTCCCCCCTTTATTATTCCCTTCCCCCCTCCATCCTCCCTTCCCTCCTCCCTCCATCATTCCTCCCCCCTCCTTTCCCCCCCTTCCCCCCTCCATCCCCCCCCATCCATCCCGTTCCCCCTCCCCCATCGGGCTCACGTGACGGGTCGACGAAGCGACGTCAAAGTTTTGAAATATCGCCGCTCGATGATGTTACCTCCAAATTCCCGGGGAAGCTGAGCGGTGCCTCACGACTCGAAGGGAATCTCGCCCTCCGCCCATCCCCACAGGGGGTGGGGGTGGGGGGGGGTGGAGGGAGGCCGTCCTCAGCGTGGGGAGGAATACTTAGAGATGTGATGAGAGAAATTGTATGGTGATGATGGGCTAGATAGTGATGATGAGAGGTGATGGTGATGAGATGTCAATGATGACGAAGTTATGATAATGATGATAAGAGGCGATGGTGATGAGATGTAAATGATGATGAAGTGAGGATAATGATGATATGAGGCGATGGTGATGAGATGTAAATGATGACAAAGTTGTGATACTGATGATAAGACGTGATGGCGATGAGATGTCAATGATGACGAAGTGATGATAATGATGGTAAGAGTAATGATGATATAAGTAATAATATCAACAAAACAACGGCAGTAATTTGGGTAATTTAATAATGTTGACACTAAGCAAACCGCAAAAGATAATGATAATATCATCATAAAATATGTTCCTTAAAAATTCACAAATTACTTTTACCTACAACAAAGTCGAATCTCGGTCGGAGGTTGTCGTACAAGGTCTGAGTTTATAACCCACTGCCAAACGTACGACTCACATGTGACACAGAATGTTGCTTTGATTCATTCCTTAAATGACGCTCATATATATATCAGTGCATATTTCTCTATGGTGTAGCATGTAATTCTTAAGACATGTTGCATACTAAGTGTTCAATGACTGCAAGGGACCGCTGACATTTGCTAAAGGCAAGGTGTTCAACAATCTGCATAATTGCCCTACTGTGCAGTTCGTCTTGTCTACTAAACAACTGCTGGATAACGCACCTCGTGTTGATCCCATGCAGAGCAATGCTTCGGTATTTCCACGTTTTTTAGATGCCTTTGCACTGGGCCGTCATTCTCTCTAAGATATTAGCACAATATATGCATACATATAGCTATATATAACTATAACTATAACAGGACTCTCCATGGGTCCACAGAACATGTGAACAAATTCTATCTACTTAAAACATAATAATTTTCTGTTTTTCCGCGTACGTATTTTATAAATTTAGTGCATTCGTCCCTGGACTTACTGTACGAGGTTCAATATAATTACAGCTACAAACACACACACACACACACGCAGGCATACATTCAGTGCATTAAAACATCA
>NW_028234417.1:10680392-10685392 GCF_977035675.1 Penaeus japonicus | reverse complement strand
ACTTTAATAATTCCCATCCGCCGACAGGGTGCGCATGCCTCCGCTCTACGTGTCAACCTGACATATTCGCATTTGATCGCCGTAAACAAAACATGATATTGAATTCAGTCCCACAACGAGCGGAGCCTCTGCCCTTGCGTACGACAGGCCGGTAGACGGCAGACCGACCTCTCCGGACAGTTCGTTGTCTACAGCGCTGACTATACTGACCGGATTTTACACTTTACCGCATTTGCCAAGTCTCACGTATGGCTCTTTGAAAGCAGAATCCCACAGCTATCTTCCAATCCCTACTCATTCTACATCATATTAAATGAAACACTTACTGCTGAACTGTTATTTCGCTGGTGCAGTAAAACGTATTCCGAAACGCCTTTTGAAACAACGCAAGATATAAAACAGATCTGAAAGACTGTTAAAGATGTTCTTCAGCGTCCTTCCAAGCTGGACAACAGGACGGGAATACCTTATGATGCACATGACTCTGACATTTAACTTCTGAGGCTCCCGAGGGCATATGCTGTCAAACAGCAATACTCCTTTAAGACTAAGTGGACTCTATAGAATTTGCAGTTCAATACACTATACCCGGATTTATACATGTATGCAAAGTGGTCCGTATTGTTTGAAGTCATTCGGCAGTATAGTGTATTTTCGCATTCAAGGCAAAGGTCACTGGTGTAAGAATTATTGCACAACATGCTGCAATGCCATTATGTTCATGTTTACATCTTCACGATGAGGAACGATAACCTGACCCCTTATCCCGTAGACAGGGTCCCCACATCCCACATCTGTGACAGAATCTCCACAGATAATTTCCCAAACTTAATATTGCAACCTAATGAACTACCACAATACGATAGTGCGGTTAGGGGTTCATGTGAGTGAAAGAGTAATGGGTGTGTGCGGCGTGCGTGTATGTGATTGTACGTGTGCGTGCGTGTGAGAGTGTATGTGATGTGGACATGTGCATGCCTTGGATACTCACATATACTGTTATTTTACAAACTATGAATAAACAAGACTCTACCGAGAGCTTTGACTTGACTGGCCTCTCCGCGGGCGCCGCCAAGGAGCGCGGCCGAGTATCTCGCGCGACACAAGCGTGAGCGCAGATGCGCAGAGTGGGTGATCGGCGACGCTTTTGGGGGAGGGGGAGGGGGAGGGGGGTGACACAGCTGTGGCATGCAGTATAATGGGACATGTGAGTGAGGGCGAGCCACCTGGTCCCTTGAAACCAGGTGGCTCAACCCCCTCCCTCAGCGCCCTCCCCTCCCCCCTCCCCCCCTCTGCCCTCTCCCCTGCCGCCGCCGCCACCTGACGCAGCCAGCTGGGCGCGGGTTCCTCCACCACCCACATGCAGACCTTCATCATCTTTATAGTCCGTCACATCCAGGCTGTGTGCCCGCACTCGGGGCCAGACGCTGCCCGCACTCGGCGAGCTCAGGCCTCGACATGCTACGCTTCTCCGAATCAGTATTTAAGAGTTATGCAATGTAATAAGTACCTAGACCATGTTGCATTTAGATTGTGCTCAGACACTGTACAGTAGCCTATAAAACAACAAGTTGATGGTAATAATGATAATAATAATAATAACAATATTAACAATAATAGCAACACTGAAAACACAAAAGGATACAAACAAATTCAGCCACAGAATCCACATTATACCCACACTCTGTACACTGCGCGCCACACCTTTTCATTTTGAAATAGAAAGACAGAAACTAAGATATATAAGAGAAAGAGAACAATAAACTAACTAAAAAAAAAATGGAGCAACACAGAAGAAAGAACGAAAAGATAAAAAAACAAGAAAAAGAGAAAAAAAAAAGAATACAAAAAGAAAGAGACAACAAAACAAGAACAAAAAAGAAAAAAAAAAAAAAAAGGAAAAATAAAGAAATACAAGAACAACATAGAAGAAAAGAAAAGACACCTTAGCGCAGCCGTAGCTCTGATGTATCACAAATCAAATTAAATCCCCTCCCCCCCCCCCCACTTAAAATAAAAACATGTTCATACAAGAATATCCTTACATCTTGAAGACTGCATGGGCAACAAAGCACAAGCCGCGAGGCGTGTGTATGTAAGATTCCCAGATGTGAATCCTGTGTGTATGTGTGTGTGTGTGGGGGGGGGGTTGTTAAGCCGAGGGTGTTCCGTGCCACAAAAGAGTCTCCTGACTCCTCCTTGTCACTACCGGTCGTAAAAAGGCTTTTGAATAGGTAAAATACTTGTGGTCACTGACGGACTCAGGAACTGCCAGGTCCACTCTATGTCAATTCAAGTGGGAAAACAGGAAAAGGAAAGAAAGAGAAGAAGAAAGGGAGAAAGAGGTGGGAGAAAAAGTGAAGAGAAGAAAGTGATGAGAGAGAGAGAGAGGAGTAGAGAGAGAGAGGAGAGAGAGAAGAGAGAGAAGGAAGAAGAGAGAGAGAGAGAGAGAGCGAGATTGAGAGAGGAGAATGAGAGAGATGAGAGAAAGTGAGAAAGGAAAAGTGACAAGTGAAAGTTGAAAGAGAAGAAAGGAGAGAGAGGAGAGACAGACAAGACAGGAGAGAGAGAAGAGGGAGAGAGAGAGAGAGAGAGAGAGAGAGAGAGAGAGAGAGAGAGAGAGAGAGAGAGAGAGAGAGAGAGAGAGAGAGAGAAAGTGAGAAAGAAAGTGAAAGTGAAAGTGAAAGAGAAAGAAAGAGAGAGAGAGAGAGACAGACAGACAGAGAGAGAGAGAGAGAGAGAGAGAGAGAGAGAGAGATAGGAGAGATGAGATGAAAGGGATAGAGCGGAAGAGAGTAGGAAGTGAGGAAGAGGAGAGAGAGAGGAGAGAGAGAGAGAGAGAAGAAAGTGAGAAGAGAAATTGAAAGTGAAAGTGAAATGAAAGAAAGAAAGCAGAGATGAGAGAGAGACAGAACGGACAGACAGAGGAGAGAGGGGAGAGAGAGAGAGAGAGAGAGAGAGAGAGAGAGAGAGAGAGAGAGAGAGAGAGAGAGAGAGAGAGAGAGAGAGAGAGATAGAGAGATAGAGAGAAAGAGAAAGAGAAAGAGAGAGACAAATAAGAAGAGAATGCAGGCGGAAAGGCCGGGAAGACGAGCAATGAAGTTACATGCTAAGCGCAGCCCCGCATTACAGCCTCGCCCACATTCCTTCCAACGCGACAACAACCATTACAATAGAAGTACTTAAAAAAAGGTTCGTTTGCTTTTTTGTTCATTTCCTCCATTCTGTCATTTCCTTTGTTTTTATTACTGCTATCATCCTCGTTTATGTTTATCGTCAACATTACGGTTATTGCCATATTTCTATTTTAAAGTTGTTTCCTTCTCGACTATCAGCACAGTCTTCGTTAGTTGCCATAGCTAAGTTGCCTCAATCATGCTCCTCCGTCATCACTTTTTCACCCTTTCACCATCCACAGCCTCACCACCATCACTAAACACAACCACGATCAGTCCTAGCCGTCATCACTACCATCTTCATCACCAGCCCAACTTCATTAGACGGACGAAATCCTCTCCCTTCATCACACTCATTTCGAATCACCACCCCCCAAAGATCCACCCGTCGACAACCCCGTCTAGAGAACGCCTTCCTAGGACAGAACGGGCCTTCAACATCACAACCTCCTGCAGGCATCACACCTCCGTCCCCCCCACGCTCCCGCTTCTCTGGCCGTGACCCCCCCCGTCGTCAAATCAATCACCAACATCCGAGCTCTGATCATAAGAATAACCAACAAAAGACCCTGTGTGAGAACCCAGTGACGCACCTGGCCCGCCCTCCTCCCCCACCACCACCCCCTCCACCCCTCTTCCTCCCACATCCGCCCTCCCAGCGCCCCTCCTCCCACCAAACTCCCTCCCACCCCCCTCGCTGGCTCAGCCCTCCCTCCCCCCTCCTTCCCTCCCTCCCTCCCACGCCGTCCCTCCCTCTCCCTCGCCTCCCACCACCTCCCTTCCCTTCTTCCCCTCCACTTCCCTCCCTCTCCCTCCCCTCCTCCCTCTCCCTCACTCCTCCCTCCCTCTCTTCCCTCCTCTCCAACTCGCTCTCCATTTTCCCCTTTTTTCTTCTCTTTGCTCTTTTCTCTTCTCTCTGTTTCCATCTTTCCTCTCTCCTTCCATCACCCCTTCTTTTTCAATCTCTCTCTCTCTTCTCTCTCTATCTCTCTCTCACCTTTTATTTTCCTCTCTCCTCTCTCTCATCTGTCTCTCTGTTCACTTCTCTCTCTCTTCTCTCTCTCTCGTCAGCTCTCATCTCTCTTTCCTCTCTCTCTCTCTCTCTCTACACTCCTCTTCTCACTCAGCTCTCCAACAACTCTTCCTTTTCTCTCTCCCTCTCTTCCCCCCCCTCTCTCTTTCTCTCGCTCACTCTCTCTCTCTTCCCTCTCCCCTTATCTTTCTCTCTCTCTTCTTCCCTCTCCCCTACTCCTTCTCTATCCACTTCTTCTTCCCTCTCTTTCTTTCTTTCCCTCTCCCTCTCTTCTTCCCTCTCCCTCTTTCCTTCCCTCTCCCCCTCTCCTTTCCTCTCCCTCTTTCCTTCCCTCACTCTCTCTCCTTCCTCTTCCGTGTTCTCTTGGCAGCGCTTCGGTTTGGACTTCCTCCTGTCTCCCGTTTCTATCCTTGCTCTCCTTATTCGCGCTCTCCACCTTTTCCCCTCTCACCCTTTCCCCGCCCTCATTCCCTCTCCCCTCTCTCCTCCCAAACACTCTCCGTCCGTCCCTCTCTCCCTATCGTCAAAGCTTCTTCCCCTCGCCTTCCTCCCCTCTTTTCCTCTGCCCCTCGCCCTTATTCCCTCCTCCCTTTCTCCTCCTCCTTTCATTCTCTCGTTCCTTATCCCTGTCTCTGTCTCTCTTCTCCTTCCCCCGCCCTCGTTCCTCTCCCCTCCTCTCCCCTCTCTGCCCCTCCCCTCCCTCTCACCTTCCCTCTCTCTCTCTCACCTTCCCTCTCTCTCTCTCTCTTCTTTCTCTCTCTCCCTTCCTCCCTCCCTCTCTCCCTCTCTCT
>NW_028234417.1:10670392-10677892 GCF_977035675.1 Penaeus japonicus | reverse complement strand
TCTCTTCTCTCTCTCTCCTCTCTCTCTCTCTCTCTCTCCTTCCTCTTCCGTGTTCTCAATGCAGCGCTTCGGTTTGGAACTTCCTCCTGTCTCCCGTTTCTATCCTTGCTATACTTATTCGCGCTCTCCACCTTTTCCCCTCTCACACATTTCCCCGCCATTCATTCCCTCTCCCCTCTCTCCTCCCAAACACTCTCCGTCCGTCCCTCTCTCCCTATCGTCAAAGCTTCTTCCCCTCGCCTTCCTCCCCTCTTTTCCTCTGCCCCTCGCCCTTATTCCCTCCTCCCTTTCTCCTCCTCCTTTCATTCTCTCGTTCCTTATCCCTGTCTCTGTCTCTCTCTCTCTCTCTCATCTTCCCTCCCTCTCTCTCATCTTCCCTCCCTCTCTCTCATCTTCCCTCTCTCTCTCTCACCTTCCCTCCCTCCCTCTCACCTTCCCTCCCTCCCTCTCACCTTCCCTCCCTCCCTCCCCCCCCTCTCTCTCTCTCACCTTCCCTCCCTCCCCCCCCCTCTCTCTTTCTCTCTCTCTCTCTCTCACCATCCCTCCCTCTCTCCCTCTCTCTAAAAATGTGGGTGGAGTTTGGGGAGGAAATTTTCTCTTGACCCAGCGCTGACTTTATAAATTCAAATTTCTCCGATAATCAACATATTAATTTTGTTATATGATACAATCATTAGGAATTAACAATGGAACTTCTGACATAACAAAGGTCGATTACGGTGTCTCTCAAGGGTCAACACTGGGACCGATTTTATTTTTAATTTATGTAAATAAAAGTGTGTTGGTTTAGTATGCAGAATATACTCAATTTTTATTATCAGACATCATAGAAAACATCTAAAAATTGGTTAAACAAGCTGAATTTACATTACATGAAGCAAAAATTATTTTCTTCAAAATCATTTGATGCTTAATGCAAAAAATACTCAGTGTTGTTTTTTAGAATTCCCGATGATATAAGGATTAGGGTTGATAACGAATACATCAATCCAAGCACATAAGCTAAAACTCTAGGCCTACACGTGGATCGCTACGTGCTATTTAATGTGGATATCCTAATTGATGTGAATAGCGATGAATTATGAAGAGGAGTTTCAGGGATCTTAATGTGCATGAATCGCATTAATGATAGTTTTGATGAATGCACTCGGATTCAAGTTATTAAGGCATTGGCTCTTAGTATTATTGATTACTGTTTAGTAACAAGGAGAACAATTAATACTGCACAGTTAGAAAGAGCACAAAATATTAAACATTTTGCTGCGAGAGTAGCAATGGGAGGGGTCAGAAAATATGGCCATATCAGTCTGATCATTAAACAATTACAGTGGTTAAAAAAAAAAAACAAAAAAAAAAAAAAAAAAAAAAAAAAAAAAAAAAAAATATATATATATATATATATATATATATATATATATATATATATATATATATATAAATATATATATTATTATATATATATATATTATGCACTACAAGTATAATGAACAGTAAACCGGAAGATATCGGATTGGCTAGTCACTTTTCCAACTGTGGAAGAAAATAGTGATGTTAGAACAAAACAGTGTAATGATCTGAAAGTTGAACGTCTTAGGACGGACTTTGGGTCAAGATCTTTGAAGGTAAATGACTTACTCAGTGGAACGCATTATTTTTAATATGTAAAAAGAAAAGAAAAAAAAGTTAAACTGCCAAACACTAAAAATATCCATGTGGAATATGCCCCCTTTATTTCTAATGTACATTTTTAGAGTGTATTTTTTTTCTTTAGAATAAGTATATAACCTCAAGCAATACTACTAAATAAGATGATTGTCTTGAGGTTCTTCACAATATAATATGTAAAGATCTTTAAATCTACAATGATGATGATAAGCTGTATAAGTCTATCTGAAACAAAAAACAAAAAAACAACCCACACCAAAAAAAAAAAAAGAGAGAAGATAGAGAGGAGCAAGATGAGCGAGAAAGAAGAGAAGAGAAGAGAGAGGGAGAGAAGAAAGAGTAGATAAGAGAGAGAGCAGAGCGAGCGCGCGACGAGAGCCGGAAGAAGAAGCGGGTCGAGACATCCTCTCACTCTTCTCTTTCTCCTCTCTCTTTCTCCCACCTCACATACTCTATCTCTTTCTCTTTCACTCGCTCTCTCTCTTTCTCTCTCTCTCTCTCTCACTCTCTCTTCCTCCCTCCCTCTCTCTCTCTCTCTCTCTCCCCTCCCTCTCTCTCTCTCTCTCTCTCTCTCTCTCTTCTCTATCTCTGTCTTTCTCTCTCTCTCTCTCTCCTTTTCTTCTTTCTCTTCCTTTCTCTCTTTCTTTTTCACTCTCTCTCTTCTCTCTCTCTCTCTCTCTCTGTTCACATACCTATCTCTTTCTCGTTCACTGGTCTTCTCTTCTCTCTCTCTCTCCTCAATCTCTCTTCCCCTCCCTTTCTCTCTCTCTCTTCTTCTCCCTCTCTTCTCTTCCCTCTCTCTCTCTCTCTCTCTCTCTCTCTCTCTCTCTCTCTCTCTCTCTCTCTCCCTCCCTCCCTCCCTCTCTCTCCCTTCCTCCCTCCTCCCCTCTCTCCCTCTATCTCCCTTCCCTGCTCCCCCCCCTCTCTCTCCCTCTCCATTCCTTCCTCCCTCTTCCCCCCCGCCTCTCTCTCTCTCTCCCTTCCTCCCTCCCTCTCTCCCTTCCTCCCTCCCTCTCTCCCTTCCTCCCTCCCTCCCTCCCTCTCTCCCTCTCTCTCAAAATGAGGGTGGAGTTTGGGGAGGAGGGTTTCTCTTGACCCAGCGCTGACTTTATAAATTCAAATTTCTCCCATAATCAACATATTTCAGTAACGATGGCAGTCATTATCCATACACCTTTGCCATCTAGCACGGCGGAGAACCATGTTAGCTTTCCTGGTGCTCAATGGCCACATACCATGAGCACTGCTGTCATGCTCATGGTATGTGCTGTCATGCGGTGGCGCTCCCTGGATGACCTTACTAACTACTGAATCGGAAAATCGCGAGCGGTAATGATGGGAATTCTGAATAAATCTATGCAATAGCAATATTTATAAAGTATAGCTTAAATAAGTAATTAAAGGAAAAATACGCATATCTAAGATATCGAAATTCCATTGTGAATGTAATACCTATACTTCTAGATTCTTGGACGTTATTTTTTGTGCAATCGTAACAGATTCCCTTGCAAAATAACCTACTTGACCTTCTCTGCCCTACCTAAAAGAAAAACATCATACACAGAGAAATAACCCGTAAATAAATAGTACAAAAATAAATACATATCTAAAAATAATGGAAAAAAAATACGCAACAAGAAATAATTATACGAAGATTACGCAAGAGTGATCGTAGGACCACCGGAAATGACAAGGCTCAAGGAAACCTGTCCCAAGCAGAGCAGGACGGGGGGAGACGACCTTTGACCCTCCGGAGTCGGGGACAATCTCAAGCAATAAATCAAAATAAACCGCTTGGGATAAACATTAATCTCTGGGCGGAATCAGAAACACCTGGTCAGCTTCAAAACAAAACAAAAACCTCGGTGGGGATAAAAAAAAAAAAAACTCGACCGACCCCTAATATGAACAATCCAAAGCATAAAGACACGCTGTTCATTAAACAAAACAACGATAATAATAATAATAACAATAAAAAACGTAGTTCTTAATGTTGCAATTGCAACGGCCGTTCTCGCGACGGCAGCTGCGGCGGCGGAGTGGCACAGCGGCCGACGTAACGCAATGACTTAATACAAGAACATCTTGCTAATTATACACGCAGTCGCCCGGGCCGGTGCGGTGGGGCGGGAGGTGGGGGGGGGGGGTTGGAAGGGAGGGAGGGGGAGCAGCCAGGCGCGCTCGCAATTTATCGTCGCGGAATATTTACACACGAACATACTTTTTGAGCGTATTAGATTTTCCGGGGAATTTTTCATCCGCAGCAGCCACGCGGGCGGCGGCGAAGCGTGGGCGTGGGCGTGCGGGAGTCCGAATCTAGAGCGGCGGAGAGGTGGAGAGTGAGTGGAGAGGTGGAATGAGGCTGCCCAAGTGGAGGGCGAGCACGCCGGAGGTGAGGCTCTTCTCAGACTCCGCTCGTCAATAGCGGGAGGACGTCGCAGCCTCACGCTCATCCCGCGAGGAAACGTATGGGCGTGCTCGCTCCAGAGAGGGGAGGGGGGTGGGCGGAGCGGGGATGGGGAGGGGGGGGAGAAAGGGAGGTTGGGCGTAGGGGAAGGAGGGGGGGAGGGAAAGAGGGAGAGAAAAAGAGAAGGAAGAAGGGAGGGAGAGAAAAAGAGAAGGAAGGAGGGAGGGAGAGAAAAATAGAAGAGAGAGAGAGAGAGAGAGAGAGAGAGAGAGAGAGAGAGAGAGAGAGAGAGAGAGAGAGAGAGAGAGAGAGAGAGGAGAGAAAAAAAAAGAGAGAGAGAAGAAAAAAAAAGTCAGAATGAGAGTAAGAATGAGAGTCAGAGACAAACCTAAACAAACGAACAGACACAACCCGAGAAAAATAAAACACATTGAGAGAAACAAAGCAAGGGGAGGGGGAGGGGGAGGGGAGAGGAGTACACAGACAGACAGACAGACAGACAGACAAACAGACAGACACAGATAAATCAAAACCTAATACAATACTACTAAAAAAAAAAAAAAAAAAAAAAAAAAAAAAAAAAAAAAAAAACCAAAAGCAGACCAGACACCGCAACCCCGACCTGCAACCCCCCCGCCCCCGACCCGACCCGACCTCATAGCAATGAATAACCGGGGGAAACAGACAGCAATCAATAAATTCCGCGGAAAGAGAACTTATTTGCAGGTGTCGCAGGTGTGGCCGGGGCGTAATGAACCGAGCATCTGCGCCTGGTGTCATAGACGTGCGAATGATGGTTTAGCGAGATACCAACACCTGTGGCCTCGGGCTGAAGCGGGAGGAGGAGGAGGGAGGGAGGGAGGCGGGAGAGGGAGGAGGAGGGGGAGGGAGGAGGAGGAGGAGGGAGGAGGGGAAGGGAGGGAGGAAGGCGAGGGAGGAGGAGGGGGAGGAGGAGGAGGGGGAGGGGAAGGGAGGGAGGAGGAGGGGAAGAGAGGCGAGGGGGGCGAGGGAGGAAGGGAGGGAGGAGGGGAGGGAGGGAGGGAGGGGAAGGGAGGGAGGGGGAGGGGAGGGAGGAGGGGAAGGGAGGGGAAGGGAGGGAGGAGGAGGAGGGGAACGGAGGAAGCGAGAGCCCGGGAGGCGAGGGAGGAGGAGGAGGAGGAGGGGAAGGGAGGGAGGGAGGAGGAGGGGGAGGGAGTGAGGGAGGAGGAGGGGAAGAGAGGGAGGGAGGAGGAGGGGGAGGGAGTGAGGGAGGAGGAGGGGAAGAGAGGGAGGGAGGGAGGCGGGAGAGGAAGAGAGGAGGAGGAGGAGGAGGGAGGGAGGAGGAGGAGGGGAAGGGAGGCGAGGGAGGAGGAGGGAGGAAGGGAGGAAGGGAGAGGGAGAGAGGAGGGGGAATAGGATCGGAGAATAGGTGGGAGGGAGGAAGGGAGAGAGGGGGAGGGGAAGGGAGGGAGGGAGGGAGGAGGACGGGAAGGGAGGGAGGGAGGGAGAGAGGGGGAGGGGAAGGGAGGGGGGAGGGAGGCGAGGGAGGAGGACGGGAAGGGAGGGGAAGGGAGGGAGGGAGGGAGGAGGACGGGAAGGGAGGGAGGGAGGGAGGAAGGAGGACGGGAAGGGAGGGAGAGAAGCAAGGGAGGAGGAGGGGAAGAGAGGGAGGGAGGAAGGGAGGAAGGGAGAAGGAGGAGGGGAAGGGAGGGAGGCGAGGGAGGAGGACGGGAAGGGAGGGAGGCGGGAGAGGGAGAGATGAGGAGAGAGGAAGGGAGGAGGAGGAGGGGAAGGGAGGCGAGGGAGGGAGGAAGGGAAGAGAGGGAGGAAGGGAGCGAGGGAGGCGGGAGAGGGAGAGAGGATGGGGGATTGGATCGGGGAATAGGTGGCGAGGGAGGAGGAGGGGAAGGAAGGGAGGGGAGTGGGTGTAGAAGCGGGCAATAGGGATCGGGGACGAGGGGGACGAGGGGGGGGAGAGAGGATGGGTAGGGGCGGAGAAGGAGAAAGGGGAGGGAGGGAGGTGTGGCAAGGGCGGGGAATAGGGAGGCGGGGGGGAGGAGGTTAGAGGGAGGGGATGAAGAGGAGGATGATGAGGGGACGACGAGGAGAAGGAGGAAGAGGGGACGACGAGGAGAAGGAGGAAGAGGAAAAGAAAGAGAAGTAGTAGGAGGGGGTGGATGAGGAGGAGGAAGAAGAGGAAGACAAGGAGGAAGAGGAAAAGGAGGAGTAGTAGTAGTTGGAGGAGGAAAAGGAGGAGGAGGAGGAGGAGGAGGAGGAGGAAGAGGAAGAGGAAGAAGAAGAAGAGGAAGACAAGGAGGAGGAGGAAAAGGAGTAGTAGTGGTAGTAGTAGTAGTAGTAGTAGTAGTAGTAGTAGTAGTAGTAGTAGTAGTAGTAGTAGTAGTAGTAGTAGTAGTAGTAGTAGTAGTAGGAGGAGGAGGAGGAAGAGAATGAGGAGAAGGAGGAGAAGGAGAAGAAAAAGGAATGGGAGAGGAGAGAGAAAGAGAGAGAAAGAGAGAGAAAGAAAGAGAGAGAGAGAGAGATAGATAGATAGATAGATAGATAGAGAGAGAGAGAGAGAGAGAGAGAGAGAGAGAGAGAGAGAGAGAGAGAGAGAGAGAGAGAGAGAGAGAGAGAGGCAGAAACACAAACGCGAGAGAATGGACGGAGGAAAACCCGCGATAAATTCAGGAAATTTGATGGATTAAGTGAGAGGGAATGGGGGAGGAGGGAGGAGGAGGGAAGGAAAGGGAAAGGGATATGGGAGGAGAGGAGATGGGAGGAGGTGGGAGAGGAATAGAGGAATTGAGAGGGGAGGGGAGGTGAGGTGAGGGGAGGGGAAGGGAGATGGGAGGGAAGGGGGGATGAGTGAAGAAAATATGGAAGAGGAGAAGGGAAAGGAGAGGAGGAGGGGAGGAGAGGGGAGGAAAGGAGAGGTGCGGAGAGGAGATATGGAAAGGGGGAAGGGAAGGGATGGGATGGGGTGAGAGGAGAGGGGAGGGGAGGGGAGGTTAAGGGATATGTGATGGGCTTTGATCGTAAGAGAGAGGAGCGGAGAGGAAAGGATAGAAGGGGAGGAAAGAGGAGGAGCTGGGAGGGGAGGGAAGGGGAGGAAAAAGGAGGGGTTTGGGAGGGAAGGGAGGGTCTTGGAGGGGAGGGGAAGGAAGGGGAGGGGAGGTTAGCGAGTGAAGAGAAAGGAGCAGGGAGTGAAAGGGAAGAGAAGAGAGAGGAGGAAAGGGGAGGAGAGGAAGGGGAGAGGATGGGTGGGGGAGGGAGTGGGAAAGGGGAGGCGAGAAGAAAGGAGAGAAAGGAAGGGAAAGGAAGAGAAGATTATGGAAAGGGAGGGGTTCTGGGAATGGGTATCCGAGGGGAGTGTGTTTAGGAGTTAAGCGAAGCGTGGGCGTACAAGGGAAAGAGGGGCGGGGGGTGGGGTGGGGGGGTGGGGGGGGGGG
>NW_028234417.1:10625392-10627892 GCF_977035675.1 Penaeus japonicus | reverse complement strand
TAGCGTTCACACAGAATCAGAGCTCGGAAATGCCCTTCATACATATATAGATGTGTGTGCGTGTGTGTGTGTGTGTGTGTGTGTGTGTGTGTGTGTGTGTGTATGTGCGTGTGTGTGTGTGTGTGTGTGTGTGTGTGTGTGTGTGTGCGTGTGCGTGTGCGTGTGCGTGTGCGTGTGTGTGTGTGTGTGTAAGAGTAGCTACACGTAAATGATTGCTTGCTTGGCGTCACGACCGCTCCTAACCTTAGCATCCTTGAGGCTCGGCATGAGGCTGGTGCACTTCTCCCAGATGGCTCTCGAGTCGAACTTGTCAACCTCGAGTTTGCTGTTGTCGAACTGGCGCGTGCCTCCGACGGTCACGTGGTCGATTCCTGGGATGATGTACGCGTCCTGGTCCGTGAAGCAGAACTTTTTCACCCAGGGAGCTTTTACCTGAAAGGACGCCAAGGGACCCGCTCCGTTATCCATGGACCTTACGCCCCTCCTACAGGCATACAGTTTAATTAGAAACGTGTCAAGTATAGCTTGTGAAAACGATAATTATTTCTTATTAACCGGGCCATACATTGCAAACAAGAACTCCTACAGTTTCCTTAGTATTTTATATAACGTATTTTTACATATATCTGAATGTGTTGCTATTGGACATGATCTTAAAAACGGTCATAAATAATTCCACCTCCCCTTTCAATGCATAAAACCTCAAGGGCAAGGCTTAAATTTACTCAGATGAAATCGGTGCATTTGCTAGCAAACTTGCAAGATGCAGCCCTACTCTTGCGGCCCTCCTGACGAAGCCTCACCTGGAAGATCTGGCCTCGCACGGGCACCACGTCCCGGTCGCCGCACAGCACCCTGGCGCCGAGACCTGAGCAGTTGCACACGACGTCGAACTCGTCAGCGAGCTCCTCTAGGATGGTCACGTGACGCTTCACGACCTGCCCTCCATTGCGTCGGAACCTGGAAGAGGTAATCAAGGGATGAATTACAGCGAAATTGAAAGAATTTTAAGGACTCCCTCACTGATGATGAACGTGCTTTTTTATATCAACATATAGCCTATAACATCACAACTTCCTTAGCCCACAAGAACCATAATGATCTAGGCATGCAGGATGTGGCATTCACAATATTCAATTGCTAAAACAGTTTAGATCTTGAAGGAGTGCATGATTGGGTTTCTGACACTGGCGTGGTTGCAGGGGACCAATTAAACCTCTGACCTCGAAAGGCCGCTGGGTCCGATGGGCGAAGTCAGATGCCGTTGCTCGCAAGTGCATCTAAGAAACAAAGGGCGACTTTGCAACTCATGTATTCAACGAAAATCTTCCGGCCTTCTTGCCAAAGCTTTAGGTTTCATTTTCCTTGATCTGTTCTGAATGCTTAACTTTGTTGACATGTCATAGAAACAATCGCATGTGTAGCACATAGTTACCTATAGTTAGTTATATACTCTAAGCAGAGCAGTGATAGCGAGGTTTTTCAGACAGTCCCCGTGAGCACTCGGCGGGAATGAATTCGAAATTCAAGTCACAAATCAGCTTACCGAGATTATATCTATGTGTGAAAGATGTTAGAATGCAGTAGCGCATTTTTTAATATAGAAATACAAATTTTCCCTC
This sequence comes from Penaeus japonicus, assembly GCF_977035675.1. Classification (NCBI taxonomy): domain Eukaryota; kingdom Metazoa; phylum Arthropoda; class Malacostraca; order Decapoda; family Penaeidae; genus Penaeus; species Penaeus japonicus. The sequence goes on along the minus strand of NW_028234417.1, from coordinate 10,626,270 downwards.
CCTGACAGTGAATCGAACTCGGGGCCCTCTGAGTGAGAATCCCGGTCCCTAACCATTACACCACAGCAACCCACTTAAAGGATTATCATGTTTCATGTTTATTCATATTTTGTCAACATCATAGTACAACTGGTTTTGTGTTAATTGAATGAAATAAAGCTGATGACTCGACCCTTCTCCTTCTTTCACCATCAAAATAACATACACGCAGAGCAAAAGCGAGATAGATTGACAGAGAGAGAGCCACACACACACACACACACACACACACACACACACACACATATATATATATATATATATATATATATATATATATATATATATATGTATGTATATATACGATTTATATATATACATACTTACATATAAGTATATAGATAGATATATGTATATATGTATAAGTATGCATTATATATATACATATATACACACACATTATATATAAATATATATATATAATATATATTATATATATATATATATAATATATTATAATATATATATATAATATATATTATATATATATTATATATATTTATATATATAATATATATATATATATTATATATATTATGTATATATATAATATATATATACAATATATATATGTATATATATACATATATATACATATACATATATACATATATATATATATATATATATATATATATATATATATATATATATACATATACACGTATATCTATCCATCTATCTATATACTTGTATGTATATACATATAGAGCAGTAATAGCGAGGTTTTACAGATAATCCCCGTGGGCGCTCGGCAGGAATGAATTAGAAATTCCAGTCACAACTCAGGTGACCAAGGTTTTATACATGTGAGAAGGATGGTAGTATGCAGTAACGCA
>NW_028234417.1:10610392-10615392 GCF_977035675.1 Penaeus japonicus | reverse complement strand
TTGGTATGGGGTGTTTGTTTTTATTAGTGGTTGTGTTGGGTTGGGGGGGTGGGGGGGGGTGGGGGTGTGTTAGGTGGGTGTGGGGGGGTTTGGGGTGGGGGTTGGTGGGGTGTTTGGGTGTGGGTGTGTGTTGGGGTGGGTTTGGGTGTTGTGGGGTAGTTTGGGTTTATTTTTTTTGGGTGTGTGGGGGGTTTTGGGGGGTTTGGTGGGGTTGGGGGGTTGGTGTGTGTGGGGGTGTGTTTGTTGTGGGTGTAGGGTGTGGGATGTGTTGGTTTGGGGGTGTGGGGGTTATGTGGTGTGGTGTGTGATGTGTTTGGATTATGTGGGGGGTGTGGTGAATGGGTGTGGGTGGGGTTGTGTGTTGTTGGTGTGGTGGTGGGGTGTTGTTTTGGTTTGGTTTTAGGGGTTTAGTGGTTTGTGGTTTGTGTGTTGGATGTGGTTTGGGTTGTTTGATATATAGGGTTTGGGTGGGGGGTTTGGGGGGTGGTTTTGGGGGTTGTGGTTTTTTTTGTTGGGGGGTGTTTGTTTAGATGTGTGTTGTGTTGGTAAGGGTTAATTATGGGGTATTGGGGGGGGGGTATATGTGGGGGTGGTTGGGGTGGGTGGATGTTGGGGTGTTTGGTGTGTTTGTGGGGTGGGTTGTTTGGGTGGGGTTGTGTTGGGGGGGGTGGGGTTGTTTTGTTGGTTTTGGTGGTGTTTTGTGTGGTTGGTTTTGTGTGTGTGTTTTGTGTTTGGTTGTGTGGTGTGGGTGGATGTTTGGTGTGTGTGTGGGGGTGGTGGGATTTGTGTGTGGGGTTTTTTTTTTGTTGTGGTGTGTGGGGTTGGGTGTTGTGTGGTTTGGTTGGTGTTTTGGGGTGGTGTGTGTGGTGGTTTGGTGGGGTAGGTTTGATGGGGTGTTTTGTGTGTGTGTGGGTTGTTTTGTGGTGTGTGTGTGTGTGGTGTTTGGGTGGTTGGTTGTGTGTGTTGTTGGGTGGGGGTTATGGGGGTTTGTTGGGGTTTGGGTGTTGTGGGGGTTAAGGGGATTGGTGTTTGTTGTGGTTGTGGGGGGTTGGGGGTTGGGAGTTTTTAAGGGTAAGAGAGTGTGTTGGGGTTTGGTGGGGGGTGTTGTTGGGTGTGTGGTTTTTTTGTTTGTGTGGGGTGTCTGGATGGGGAAGTTGTGGGTTTGTTTTTTGTGTGGGGTTGTTTTGTTTGGTATGGTGTGGGTTTGGTTGGTTTGGGTGGGGTGTGTGGTTTTTGTGTTTTGTTTTTTGTTTTTGTGAGTTTTTGGGTGTTCAGCGTGTTTTGGGTTTTGTGGGGGGGGGAGTGTGTTTGTGGGTGTTGGTGGTGGGGGGGGGTGGTTTTTGGGGGGTTGTGGGGGATTTGGGGGGTTTTTTTTTTGTGTTTGGGGTTTTTGGGTTTTGTTTTTTTTTTGGGTTGTTTTGGGTTTGGTTTTGTTGTTTGGGTTTTTTTTTGGAGGTTGTTTTTTTGTGAGTTGGTTTTTTTTGTTTTTTGTGTATTGGTTGTAGTGTGGGGGGGGTATGTATTTTTTTTGTTTTTGGTGGGGGGGGTTTTTTTTTTTTGGTTTTTTTTTTTTGTGTTTTTTTTTTTTTTTTGTTTGTTTTTTTTTTGTTTTTTTTTGTTTGGTTTTTGGTTTATTTTTATTGGGGAAATTTTTAAAAAAATAATTATATTTTTTTTTAAAATAAAATTTTTTTTTTTTTATTTTTTTATATTTATATAGATATTTTATATATATATTTATTTATACAGTATATAGAATATTTGTCTTACATTATATTTATATGTATATACATAATATACACTATTATATATATAGAAATTTTTTATATATATTTATTAATATATATATATTTATATATATTTATATTTATATATATATACTTTTATATATTCTTATTATATATATATATATATATATATATATATATATATTTTATATATTATAATATATATATATTATAATATATTATATATATATATAATTATATTATATATATATACTATATATATGTATATATATATATATATATATATATATATATATATATATATATATATATTTATAGTTATTTATATGTTGATTCGTGTAATATAATTACTGTGGCGTAAAGGAGTCCATTTTCCTCGAAATGAAAAATCTAGCAGTTATAGAGCAACAAAGTTCAATGCTCACAGCCTCATCCTGCAAACCTTCCATGGATTTCAAAGCCTTGGGAAGGAGCAGATCATCTTATCCCTCCATTAACGTAACAAATAAAACTTTCCTTAGTCATGTAACTTTGAGGGAGACTCACACGTCCGCTGCTTATGAACGGCATTGGCTTTAAGTATTCCAAACACTTCTTGGCATTTTGAACAATCGATTGAAGAGAACTGAGCATTGCACAGAATAAGAGGTGCAATTACAGGAACTCCAAGATACTTTTAGAAGTATCCTCACATAATGTATTAACATAAGATTGTTCACAAAGCCTCGATATGTACTTTGATGAGGATGATTAGAATGCCAAGGGAGTGACAATGACTAGGTTTACGAATGCAATGCTGAACTTATCTAATGTATTCAAAGGGGAAATACTTATCCTTATGGAGTACCAGCCTTTAGGCAACAAAACTGCTAAAGTGTCTAAACAAGAGAACAGTAGTCAGGAACTATAATTCTTCCCAATTGTGTGGGTTCCACATACATTAACAATGATACTCTGCCATTAAGAAACACTGACCAAACATTCAAATTGCAGTATCTCACTGTTCAACGACTACTCTGTATAGCATAAAATTCTTGATGTGCATGACATGCCATCTTGCCACACGAGGCATATCCAGTAATTTTTAGATTTCCGTCACAGGTTTTGAGTTCCTTAGGACAATAGGAATCAGAGTCATTTGAATTAGAGTACCGAGGGAGGGGATATCTACCTTCCTTCGAGCTGTTACTGCTTTTGGAAGAAAGAAAGAAAGAAAGAAGAAGAAAGAAAGAAAAAGCGCGGGCAAATAGATGCAAGTTGATTATTCCTCTACAGGAGCAAGAAAAGTAAACTAAAAAAATGTTTTTCAAGGCGCGTTGGATGTTTCGTTGCTACAGTGCGTACAGCGTCTGCAATACCAGCGATAGCAACACTTGAAATAGGTATCAAATTACAACTGCTTCGGCTGTGTTTTCTTGTGCGTCTTGCCGCGAGATGACACATCCGCTACGAAGGCTTCTTGCTTTTCCTGGTGTCATTGCTACTTAGAACAATGCATACGCAATGAAGAATTTGTACTGAATATATTAGTTCAAATAGTAAAAACAAATCTTGGATATCGTCAAATTTAATATATCAAAACAAAACAAAAGAACAAAACTGCGTTTGAAGTATTTGAGCAAAATGGGGAAAGTACCTGAAAAACTGCACATCTGAAGCGTTCCATCCATGCAGCAATCCCCTCTTGTGTATGTTATGAGGACTGTTTGGCTCTCTCTTTTTTATCGCTAGCCTCCGCCATTCCATTTGATTCGATGGTACCTAGACTATCGAGATTGGAGTAGCGGTCTTTAAAAGAGAGAGAGAGAGAGAGAGAGAGAGAGAGAGAGAGAGAGAGAGAGAGAGAGAGAGAGAGAGAGAGAGAGAGAGAGAGAGAGTGAGAGAGAGAGAGAGAGAGAGAGAGAGAGAGAGAGAGAGAGAGAGAGAGAGAGAGAGAGAGAGAGAGAGAGAGCAATTTTGCACCTCCAATAGTTATCAGAATATTTCTTCTTTTACGTTATTCCTATCGATCTCCTTTACCTTTTTCTTCTTTTTTTGTCTAGGTAACAGCAATTCATATATTTCCATTGGCCTGTTGTTTTATAGTCCTTGGGTAACATGGGGTAAGATGACTAGACGGCGATGAGGGACGCGAGAAAATGAGGAGTTACACGTTAAATATACTTTTGCCCTTTTCCTTATTCTCTTACCCTTTGCCTATCATTCGCTTCTCACACCTAAGATGTTACTAAACGACAGTGTATCTTCATTCTTTCAAATAAACTGGTTTTGTGTACTGCGGGTTCCCAGTTTGAAAAGAACATTACTTTAAACGTTTTTTTGACACTTTACCCTTCTCATCTTGAGCGCAAATGATTTTACTTATAATTCTCTCTGCGTCGTCGAACAGGGAGCTCGCGTGAGGAAGATAATGTTTCATGCTGTTCCATGATGTAACTATTTTCTGCATTAACTTCTCTTGTGTACCACTAACTCATTTCTGCTATTTTTGTTGACAGCTGAAGACGCCATTCGGAATGACGTACAGCTAGTGGCAAGACTATAATTTCCTCCGAGTCGCTGTCGTGAATGCTGGATACGAAACTGCTATTTTTAGACTTCGACGTCATTGCGTCTTTGGGCCATTGTGTACAAGAGCCGTCGCCAGGTTTCCCGTGACGTCAGTTGGAACACTTTACGATCGATCTGGACAGGAGCCTAAGAGCGAGTTGTTCTCGGGGGAAAACGTAATGAGCCAGAGACCTTGTTCCTCCAAATTAAAAGAAAGGATAATCACACACCAGAGTAAATGCTGTTTATATATAGAAGAGTAAACATTTTAATAAAACAAATAAATATCATATAATCTAATCTGATGGACTATACAACGGATTCCTAAATATAAATATAACACATCACAACATTATACAGACAGTAACAACATTCCTTCACGGGGAGACATATGCCGGTGCGGGCGTGAGGTAGACGGGCGGGCGCGTCGAAAGGACAGGCGAGAGCTGGTCGACGGCTACTATAAGACCGTCGGCGTCGAGCATCTCAAGGTACAGGTCGGCCTCCGTCTCCTCGCCCAAGTACACCTGCGGCGGGAGTGCGAGAAGTACAGGATAAGTGGCCTATATCGTAGAATAAATGTCATGTTCTAAAAGCGTGTGGACAGATACTGAAAACTGATATGTTATGTTCGATCATAATGCGTTTCATGGTTTGAATGAATATATTAAGATACGAATATGATAGCTGTACAATCAAGTA
>NW_028234417.1:10585392-10587892 GCF_977035675.1 Penaeus japonicus | reverse complement strand
GGTGTTCTAGCTGGGGGGGAGGGCCCTGTTTGAGAGTGGCGTCACCTTCAGCCAATCGGAACTTAGGTTGACTCCGCCCCTTTGTTCTGAAGGGCGGATATCTGCTGTACTAAGGATAAGGATAAGCCAGATTTGCGGAACAGGTGCTACGCCGGGCTTGTATGCACTGAAGCGAGCCCGCCTGTGTCAGCGTGTGCTGACTCGTGAGAGAATGTGCCAAAAGTGTTGACTCGATCTGAGCTTGGTCCTTACCCAACGCAGTGCCCAGCTACGTCAGTAACCGCCAGGTGACAGTGGAAACTCACGAGTTTGGACGGGACTCGATTTGCCGACCACGGGCTGGATTCACTAACATACGATGGTAAGGCATTTACCAGCTGTCAACTACCAGAGCGTTTACCAGTCATGGCAAAGTGGGATTCATCAAGCGATGATAAGTCGCCTGGTAAGGGTAAAGAGACTTTATCACCGTAATTTGATGGTAACTCTGGTAAATCGATTCCGCCAATCAGCGAGCGCCTTACATAATTATTTAGGCTCCTTTGACCAATCCCGTAACATGTAAACAAAACCTGATCCAACAGCGAGACTTTTTTGTTTCAAGAAATGATAAAGATTTCTTCTGTGTTAAATTATTTCTATATAAATTAATTTCCTAGAAAGCATATTCTATTGCATGATCTTATGGATCATATATAACGTAATGGTTTTCAAAAACATACTTTTTTTTTATAGATTGCAGTCGAAAGAAAAGAAACAATGGCTCCACGCAATGGTGGTGTTATTTGTATCAACGTTTTCCAAAAAGAAATGCCAATCAAACCCTAAGATTATGAATGATTGTATCTAAATTAATGCAAACACAAAAATAATTTATATATTTATATGTTTACTGTCTTTCAGCTGAATGTTATTAAAACAAAATGTTTGAATTTGTCAAATTATTAATTCCATGTATTATTTTCAGTTATTGTAGGCCTATGACGAAGCTGCATGAACATTATCGCTTATTTCCTGTGAATTTTATTGATTTTTGTCATATTCATATGAAAATGAACAGCTGCCATCACTCTGATCATAATAAGTGTACATGCAAACTAAAGTGTCGCCTTAAATGTTGATTTTTTGCTGAGATAAAGCGAGATGAGAGAGTCATCGCTGTAGTTGCCAGTGGACATACCAGTGCTCCAACCACTGGTAAATTTATCATTGTATTCTATCATGGTAAGTTGTTCATGAATACCGATGCGGTCTTTTTACCATCATAATTGTAGTTACCAGCGTATTTATCATGGTAAGTGCGTTAGTGAATCCGGCCCCACGAGGATGAGAATCTGCTGTAGTGGCAACCTTAGGCCCTGGCGTGCTGTAACGAAGGCAGTTTTTTTTCCGGCCCAGGGGCCGGATTCACTAACGCACTTACCATGATAAATACGCTGGTAACTACAATTGTGATGGTAAAAAGACCGCATCGGTATTCATGAACAACTTACCATGATAGAATACAATGCTAAATTTACCAGTGGTTGGAGCACTGGTATGTCCACTGGCAACTACAGCGATGATTCTCTCATCTCGCTTTATCTCAGCAAAAAATCAACATTTAAGGCGACACTTTAGTTTGCATGTACACTTATTATGATCAGAGTGATGGCAACTGTTCATTCTCATATGAATATGACAAAAATCAATAAAATTCACAGGAAATAAGCGAGAATAATGTTAATGCCGCTTCGTCATAGGCCTACAATAACTGAAAATAATACATGGAATTAATAATTTGACAAATTCAAACATTTTGTTTTAATAACATTCAGCTGAAAAACAGTAAACATATAAAAATATATAAATTATTTTTGTGTTTGCATTAATTTAGACACAATTATTCATAATCTTAGGGTTTGATTGGCATTTCTTTTTGGAAAACGTTGATACAAATAACACCACCATTGCTGGAGCCATTGTTTCTTTTCTTTCGACTGCAATCTAAAAAAAAAAAAAAAAAAAAAAAAGTGTTTTTGAAAACCATTACGTTATATATGATCCATAAGATCATGCAATAGAATATGCTTTCTAGGAAATTCATTTATATAGAAGTAATTTAACACAGAAGAAATCTTTATCATTTCTTGAAACAAAAAAGTCTCGCTGTCGGATCAGGTTTTGTTTACATGTTACGGGATTGGTCAAAGGAGCCTAAAAAATTATGTAAGGCGCTCGCTGATTGGCGGAATCGATTTACCAGAGTTACCATCAAATTACGGTGATAAAGTCTCTTTACCCTTACCAGGCGACTTATCATCGCTTGATGAATCCCACTTTGCCATGACTGGTAAACGCTCTGGTAGTTGACAGCTAGCAAATGCCTTACCATCGTATGTTAGTGAATCCAGCCCCAGGTTAATAAGGCATCCCATTCACTAACTCCGATCAGCGCTTGGATTTTGTGTCTTTAATTCCTTCCTTATTTCAGATTTGTTTTATATGTATAGATTATGGT
>NW_028234417.1:10577892-10580392 GCF_977035675.1 Penaeus japonicus | reverse complement strand
GATATTGCTGTTCTTGTTGATACTGTCTTGATTGATATTGCTGTTCTTGTTGTTGTTGATACTGTCATGATTGATATAGCTGTTGTTGTTGTTGTTGTTGATACTGTCATGATTGATATTGCTGTTCTTGTTGTTGTTGTTGTTGATACTGTCATGATTGATATTGCTGTTGTTGTTGTTGTTGTTGTTGATACTGTCATGATTGATATTGCTGTTGTTGTTGTTGTTGTTGTTGATACTGTCATGATTGATATTGCTGTTGTTGTTGTTGTTGTTGTTGATACTGTCATGATTGATATTGCTGTTGTTGTTGTTGTTGTTGTTGTTGTTGATACTGTCATGATTGATATTGCTGTTGTTGTTGATGTTGTTGTTGATGCTGTCATGATTGATATTGCTGTTGTTGTTGTTGATATTGTCATGATTGATATTGCTGTTGTTCTTGTTGTTGATACTGTCATGATTGATATTGCTGTTGTTCTTGTTGTTGATACTGTCATGATTGATATTGCTGTTGTTGTTGTTGTTGATACTGTCATGATTGATATTGCTGTTCTTCTTGTTGTTGTTGTTGATGCTGTCATGATTGATATTGCTGTTGTTGTTGTTGATACTGTCATGATTGATATTGCTGTTGTTCTTGTTGTTGATACTGTTTTGATTGATATTGCTGTTGTTGTTGTTGTTGATACTGTCATGATTGATATTGCTGTTGTTGTTGTTGATACTGTCATGATTGATATTGCTGTTGTTGTTGTTGTTGATACTGTCATGATTGATATTGCTGTTGTTGTTGTTGTTGATACTGTCATGATTGATATTGCTGTTGTTCTTGTTGTTGTTGATACTGTCATGATTGATATTGTTGTTGTTTTTGTTGTTGTTGATGCTGTCATGATTGATATTGCTGTTTTTGTTGTTGTTGTTGTTGATACTGTCATGATTGATATTGCTGTTATTGTTCTTGTTGTTGATACTGTCTTGATAATGATCCTAATGCACCTGCTGCTATTTCCAGCTTTATTGTTATCATTAACATCATGAGTATCAGTGATTAACATTGTGTTTTCATTGTGGTTGATATTATAATTGTCCTTCTTATTATCATTATTATTATTGTTATGTTGATACAATGCTAATGATTATAATGATAATAACAATAGTTATTATCAAAATGTTGAAAAGTATTATCCTTATTATTGAAAAGTGATGAGTATCATAGAAGTCCAACTAATATTACTTCTTATTGTTCCATCTATTTACATGATTATCCTTCTCATCATCGTGATTGTGGTGAACATAGTAGTGTTAATGACGGTAATGATGATGATGATAATGATGATGCGGTGGTGATGATGATGGTGATGGTGATGATGATGACAATGATGATGATGATAATAATGATGATGATGATGATGATGATGATGAGGAGGAGGAGGAGGAGTAGGAGGAAGAGGAGGAGGAGGAGGAGTATCAGCAGCATTATCATCCCCCTATCATGTTGATAATAACAGTAATAGATAAGAAAAATGATAATGATATTAATGATGTTGAGGATGAAAGATAGTAATTGTAGCAATGACACTAAAAACTATGATGAATATCATAAATAATTATCATAGAAAAGGCTCATAGAAAAATACTCATAGAAAATGATTCAGAACCTAAAACTCGCCTCCGAAGAATAGAAGATGCCATATCCCCCCCCCCCCACCCTCCCATCCCCCTCCCCCCGCAAAAAGTACCGAATAGATACCTGTAAGGAATAGCAACGGGGGGGGGGGGGGGCATAAATGAGACAGCCAGATGATAATGAGGCGGTAGCTGATGTGACGTGATTGTCAAGGCGATTGGCTATCATTATTATTATCATAATTTTTAGCGTTTTATTTACTTATGGTGATGTAAACAGGGAGGAAGATAATGATGGTGATGATAATGTTGATGATAATAGCGATTATTCTGACAGCAATATTAATTATGTTTTTGATATTGATTAGAAGGTTATTACGGTTTCTCTCACTTCCTTTCCTTTATTTTGTTATTTGGTTTTCACTCTTGTGTTGGTTTTGATAATCTGTATTTTTTTCTCTGGTTTTATGTCGCTTGCGTTTTTCTTTTAGTTTACCCTCTTATAAAGCCGTTCTCTTTGTTTCGTTATGTTGTTTTATCGTACCTTTTGCTGTTCCACTGTCAATTTTTTTCTTTGTAATTCTATTAAAGAGCTTTTCTTGCAGTTTCGATGTTTTCATTACAGTATGTTGAATCGTACTTTAGGAATATTTTCCTGGAACTTCTTCACAATACTTGCTGGTTGCCTTTATGCGATTATCTTTGAATTGTATGTCAAGGGTTGAGCCGAGGTTATGTTGGATCTGCTTTGCATGGAATAAGGAGGGAAAGGACAATACGGAGGTCAGGCATAGCGAAATCCACCATAATGGTAATAATATATATATATATATATATATATATATATAAATAAATATTCATATACATA
>NW_028234417.1:10567892-10570392 GCF_977035675.1 Penaeus japonicus | reverse complement strand
TAAGCGGATCAGGAAGCAGAGATGCACTTAGATTTATTGCAAAACTTTTCAGGGACGGAATGATAAACAGCGATTTCCCGTCCTTTGAAAAGTCAAGTTCTCCCATAACCTGGTCCAACGGAGCTCTATTAGAGGTGGAAACACTCTTCTCAAGATATAAAGAATATTATGAATATCCGAGTTGTAAAAGGCAAATTATTATTGTTCACGTCATGTTTAAGCTTGCATTTTTAAAACATCTGAAAGAGTAAAGGTAAAGAATAAAAAGTGTGAAAAATAATGGTGAAAGTAATAGTGTTTCTGGAAGAAGTTCCCAACTAAATTATCTGACTTGGGTAATGTGACATAATATATATATATATATATATATATATATATATATATATATATATATATGTGTGTGTGTGTGTGTGTGTGTGTGTGTGTGTGTGTGTGTGTGAGTGTGTGTGTATGTATATATATATATATATATATATATATATATATATATAATATATATATATATATATTATATATATATATATATATGTGGATAGATAGATATAGATATATATATATAAATATATCTATATATCTATATCTATCTATCTATCTATCTATCTATCTATCTATCTATCTATATATATATATATATATATATATATATATATATATATATATATATATATATACATAACATATTTATCCGGCAACGAATCGTCCCGAAAATGCCATTACTATTTTAATAATTCTTTTCAAATCTGTAATTTACACTCAGCACCTTGATACTAAAAAAAAACAGTTTGAGAGAATTCCAGTGTTAGAAGAGAACCCTGGGGCCAGATTCATGGAACACTTTCGAGAGTAAATACACTAGTAACTACAATTATGGTTGTAAACAGACCACGCCAGTATTCACGGACAACTTACCATCAGAGATACAATGCTAAATATACGAGTGGTTGGAGCACTGGTAAGTCCGCTGGTAACTACTGTGGCGACCCTCTACATATGCTTTATCTCACTCAAAGAAATATAAATTTAGGCTAAATTTTAGTTTTTATCTAAACCTATAATAATTGGAATGATGGCAATTATTTATTTTAATATGGACATGCAAAAAAAAAAAAAAAAAAAAAAAAAATCACATGAAATAAGTGAGCATAACGTTCACGCAGATGCCCAACTAGCAATCTGTAAAACAAGAAACCTGAACATCCTTATTGAGGATATGCTGGCATGCCAAACCTTTTCCAAAACACAGCCTCCACCATTCTTTCTCAAGAAATAAAGTCTCCAGCAGGGAAGAAGACAGAAAAAAAGTGTATTCGGAGATCTTGAAACCATACATGAAAGTACTTGCTAATAAAGTGTTTTAATCAACACGGCACATCTTAAGAAAATGGCAACCAAGAGTATATGTAGAAAATCGATCCCACAAGTTGATGATGAAGGCTTTCTCTCAGTGTCCTTTTACAACTAAAGGAAACTCACTCTAATTCTTCTAGAATAGTTTAAGACGTATAGAAGTGAAAGGACTTGGGCATAAATAAGGTTATTAATAGGACAAACAACATAACAGTTCTCACCTCATGAGCTTGATTTTGTTGGAAGAGCGAAAAAAAAAGAAAAAAAGAAAAAAGGGAAACGGTTCTACATATTAGGGTGTGATGGAAAGAAATCCCAGATGGCTCTGACTCCAGCTTTGCAGCGATGAATAGCAGCTTTTGATCTCATTTTAATGCTTTTCAACCTCACAAACTTTCAGAGTATTACCAACTTTCTCTCTCAGGTCCTAGGAGAGCTATCGTCATTGTTATTGTTATTAGTAGTATCATTGATATCAATATCAGCAGCAGCAATAATAGCAAAAATTAGTCATAACGTTAATATTGATATTATCAGTATACTGCAACTTCCAGTATCAGCTTATTACTATTAATGTTATTATCATTACCATTGTAGTACTGCAGTTCTACTTCTATTAATGATGGTAATGCTGATGTTGATAAAAAAGAACAGTAATGATAGTAATAGTAATAATGAAAATAAAGATTATGATAGATAAGCTAATGATCAAAATGTTGATTCATAACGAGGATAATCATATGAATTAAAAAAAAATCAATAATCACAAGAATAGTAACAACAATAACAATTATGATAATGACAAGTAATCATCACACTCATACCTCATCACTGTTCCTGTTTTCATCATCATTATTATCCTCCTCACCCCTATTACTGTCTTTATTAATCATTCCCAACCTCATATGTTAGTCGCTCTTCAGGTAAATGACAGCCTTGACACCTGCCTAATGGGGCTTTGTTTATTTTGTCATAATGGGCAACTTTTTATTCTATTGTTCGCTTATTTTGCTTTTGACGAGTTTTATTAAGAGTCTCTCGGGCGTTACGGGGTTTGGGACTTGTGTTTAATGGGTGATGAGGATGAGGATGATAGTGAAAATGATGATGATGATGATGATGAGGAGGAGGAGGAGAAGGATGATGATGATAA